>NW_012102732.1:317605-346887 GCF_000951045.1 Mandrillus leucophaeus | reverse complement strand
CTGGAGTACAGTGGCATAATCACAGCCCACTGCAGCCTCAACTTCCCGGGCTCAGGTGATCCTCCTACTTCAGCCTCTCAAGCACTTGAGACCACAGGCATGTGCCAACACACCCAGCTAATTTTCACATTTTTTGTAGAGACAGGATTCCACCACATTGCCCAGGCTAGTCTCAGACTCCTGGGCTCAAGAGATCCATCCATCTCAGCCTCCCAAAGTGCTAGGATTACAGACGTGAGCCACTGTACCTGGCATCATTTTAAGATGTAAAGAAAAGTATTCTGGTGGTAGGAGTAGGGGGGATATCTATCCTCAATACGTTAAGCATAGTATTACAGTATGACTCAGCAATTTCATTCTGGGGTATAAACCTAAAAGAATTGAAAACAGGTGTTCAAACAAAAACTTGTACGTAAATGTTTATAGCAGCACTATTCACAATAGCCAATGGGTGGAATGGGCACAAATGCCCATCAATGGTTGAATAGATAAATGTAGTATATCCATACAATGGAATATTATTCAGCCATTAAAAAGAAATAAAGTACTGATTCATGCTACGACATGGATGGACCTTGAAAACATTATGTTAAGTGAAAGATGCCAGATGCAAAAGGTCACATAACAGATGATCCTATCCCATCTAGAACGAGTAAATCCACAGATACAGAAAGCAGATTAATGGTTTCCAGGAGCTGGAGGGGTGGGGAAATGGATCATTACTGCTTGATGGTTACTGGTCTCCTTTTGGAGTGATGATGTTCTGGACCTAGATGGAGGTGCTGGTCACACAACATTTTGAATGTACTAAATGCCACTGAATTGTTCACTTTAAAATGTTTAGAATGGCAGATTCTATATTATGTGTATTATATCATAATACAAAAATTAGTCAAAGTGGCCAAAATATTGTGAAGGTGGCATGGAAGGAAATGAAACTTAAGAAATTCTTGTGATCAAAAAAACACAGGCTGTGGAGTCAGGAGACCTGAGTTCAGGGCCCAGCTCTGTTACCTGCCTACCAGCAGTGTCACCAAAAGTAAGCTTCTGTGATTCCCTGGGCTTCACTTTCCTCCTCTCTAGAATGAAGGTGGTGCTCCTCATATCCCTGCCTGCAACACTCTGCCTGAACATCAGGGAGCTCAACACACATCTGTCCTTCATTTTCCTTCCAAGCAAGGAAGGCTTGAACAACAGGAATATCATTGACAGAGAGAAGAAATGCAGAATAAGCATGAATCAAAGGGGACATCCCTGGGCAGGTTCAGTTTGAGGCACCCATGGCCATGTCAAGGAGAAAAACCCACCAAGCACCTAGGGGAACAGGTCAGGAACTCAGGGCAAGAGGTTGAGGCTACAAGTGTAGATTGTGGAGGCATCTGCAAAGCTCCAACTTCTAAGGACTATATCTAGAGAAGAGGAGCTGACGGGATGCTTGGAGGAAGCCCTGTCTCACTGTACAGAGGTGTAGTTCCCCCAAGCAGGCAAAAGGCAGATCATCATCAACCAGGTTGGAGTGACTCCTGACTTCCAAGAAGCAGTGGAGTCTATCAAGGAGTGGACCTTAGCCCAATCCCATTTTACAGATGAAGAAAGGTAAGGTCCAGAAGGGAGAGAGGAAGGAAGAAGATATACTATAAAAGTATTGTTTTAGATGGATAATAAATATTATTTTATAGATAGATAAATATATTATTATTTGTGAGAGAGAATATGAAAGCTCAGATTCCATCCCAGATCTGCCTAACTCAAACCTCTATATTTTTGCAATACAAACTATCATTCTCATTATGTGGAACTCACCCAAAGAAGCCCAGATATTAAAGCTAGAAGAGCATTTAGCCCAACTTTCTTACTTGCAGGAGAAACTGAAGTTCAGAGTTTCCTACAAGTCAAGGAATGCAGTTCTGGAAGCTAGTAAAGGAAAGGAAGCAGATTCTCCCCCAGAGTCTCCAGAGGGAGCACAGCTTTGCTGACACCTTGATTTTGGTGCAGGGAACCTGATTTCAGACTTCTGCCCTCCAGGGCTGTAAGAGAGTAAAAGTGCATTTTTTTCAGCCACCATGTTTGTGATGATAATTTGTTACAGCAGCTGTAGTAAACTAATACAGTCCTGGACCTAGCTCCTTCTCCTAACCCACTATTTTGTTTGAACATCTACTAAGTACCTACTCTCCCCCAAAACAATGTTCTGACTGCTGAAAGTATAGAATGATGAAGTCATCAATACAAGTGGGATATGGTCTCCCCAAACCGAGAGAACAGGAGCACCCAGCACAAGTGGGTGTGGACCAAGGGCATGTGAACCATAGATGGGATGTAGACTTGGGCAGGTTAATTTCTAGCTTCTAAATTCCACCCCAGACCTGGCTTTAGGAACCATGATATGGCTGCATGAAGTGGGGACCTCATGATAACACATTCTAAGTAGGATTTTGGTAACAAGAAGGATCAAAGCCCCATCTGCATCTCTCATGTCATCTCTGCATTGCTGACAATCCATCTTTTTCACACAACTGCTTGGAGGGCATCAGAGACTTTCACACATTCAGCAGTGCCAGAGATTTTGGCTGCTTTAATGAATTATTCTAACCCATTGCACCACCCTAAATTGACCATAAAAGTTAAGATTTGTTTAAGAAACAAAACTTCATCTCAATATATTGTGGAGAAATGCTCAATCTAACAGAAAGCTCACTGTTAATTCGCTCTTCCTCTTTCTCTATTCTCCAGCTATCCTGAATTTCTTGAGTCTCTTCTCCCCTCCAGGCATAAAAGTGATGAGAAAACTTTGCTTGGGAAGAATTTGGTGGAGGCACATTCATGGAGCCAGATTTTGGGGTTTTAGGGTTCAAAGTACATACCACCCCAGGGTTCTCAAACAGAGGCACACACAGCCCAGCAGAACACACGTGCAAAGCACAAATACAGTAGAACTTTCTAAAGCATTACTTCTACTTGTGATATGGTTTGGCTGTGTCCTCACTCAAATCTCATCTTGAATTGTAGTTCCCATGATCCTCACATGTTGTGGGAGGGACCTGGTGGGAGGTAATTTAATCATGGGAGCAGTTACTCCCATGCTCTTCTCATGATAGTGAGTGAGTTCACACAAGATGGTCTTATTAGGGGCTTTCCCCCCTTTTGCTCACACTTCTCCTTGCTGCTGCCATGTGAAGAAGGATGTGTTTGCTTCCCCTTCTGCCATGATTGTAAATTTCCAGAGGCCTCCCAGCCATGCTGAACTGTGAGTCACTTAAACCTTTTTCCTTTATAAATTACCCAGTCTTTGTTATGTCTTTATTAGCAGTGTGAGAACGAACTAATACAACTTGACTATTTGGTGAAGAGGAAAATGGACACACATATCTTGTAAGTCGTTTTAAATTATTTCACCTTAGTACCATCATAGTTACATTATGAGGTACGAACCAAAATCTGCATGAATGTTTAAGACAAAACTCAGAGAAGAGGCCACAAAGGGCACAGCCTGATGTGCAGAGCATGTGTTTATCAGACGCTCTCCCTGTATTGGCTTCTTACTGCTGTTGTAACAAATTACCACCAATTTAGTGGCTCTAAGCAGCACAGATTCTTTCTCTTATGGCTCCAGAGGTCCAAAGTCGGAAATGGGTCAAGCAGTTGGCAGGGCTGCATTCCTTCCGGAGGCCCTAGAGGAGGACCTATCTCCTTGCCTTCTCCAGCTTCTGGAGGATGCTGGCATTCCTTGGATTGCAGCCCCTTCCTCCGTCTTGAAAGTGCATCACTCCAATCTCTGCTTCTGTTGCCGCATCTCCTTATCTGACTCTCACCTCCCTGCCTGCCTTTTATAAGGAGTGATTATAAATTGGACTCACCTAGGCTAATCCAAAACAGTCTCTCCATTTCAAGATCCTTAATTTAATTACATTTGCACAGTCCCTTTAGCCATATAAGGTGAGTATTCATGGGTTCCAGGAATTAGAATGTGGATGTCTCTGGGTGGGGAAGAGGGGGTGGTGGGGGCATGATTCTGTCTACCACACCCTCTAGGGCTACTTGAGTAAAAATTCCTGAGAAGCACTGAACCTGGAAGTCCTAGAAGGGTTTTGGGAAGGATTCTAAGACAGGGACTCAGTTCCTCAAAGCAAAAGCCTAGTGTCCAGAAAGGGAGAGCCCACATGAGAAGAACAAAGTCAGTGTTAGAGCAGTTGGAAGTCTGGGTTCTGAGCTGAGGCATCATGACTCCCCTGAGGCTCAGTTATAGAAGAGGAGTGAGGAGGAGTCTTGGAATTAAGCTCCAACTACCTCCCAACCTCTCTGTATTCATTTTCACAGGCTGCTGTAACAAAGTATCACAGTCTTTGTTACAGCAAAGGTGGTTTAAACAACAGAAATGTAATTTGTTCACAGTTCTCAAAGCTAGAAGTTCAAGACAAGAGAGCAGCAGGATTGTTCCTCTGAAAACTGTCTCCGTGTCTTACAGATGGCCATCCTCTCCCTGTGTCTTCACATGGTCTTCCCTTTGTGTGTTTATGTTGTGTCTTAATCTTCTCTTCTTATAAGGACACCAGTCATGTTGGATTAAGGCTTACCCACATGCCCTCATTTTACCATAATTACTCTTAAAGACTCCAGCTCCAAAGTGTCACATTCAGAGATATTGGGGATTAGGACCCAACATAGGACTTTTAGGGAGATACAATTCAGTGCATTCGCAAGCAATAAACAACATATCACAGGGTTCTCCTAACCTCAGATGAAACCAGAAATGTGCTTCTTTCTCCTGAAGCCCATTTGAAAACCTCCATGAACCAGGACAGGGATGGAGGATTTCCAACTTCGGAGGAGGGAAGGAAGACACAGACTCTACAAGTAAACTAAGCACATGATCCCACGAAGGCACATCCAAGGCTCTCTTTTGAAAGTTGATCTTTAACAAAGTTAATTTAGGCTGTGGAGTATTTTTTGGTGAGTTACAAGATTATTTTTATGCTTCTGCAAATGAGCACATCACACCCCAAAACCAGAGACTAAAACAGGCCTCTTCATTCAACCCCAATGAAAATAGGAATTGTTTGGGAATCTCTTGCCCTAGAAGACAGGGAACATGGGAGTGGGGAGTGGGTGGTGGAATGGACAGCTGGCTTCAGCTCCTGTGCTTTTCATGGAAGAAAGGCATGCTTATGACGGACAGCTAGAAAATTAACCCATAAGAGACAAGCCAAAGCAACAGGCTCAGAAGGTGGAAGGTTAGAAGGAAGCACATTTCTATTTCCATATTCTAGGAAAGAGATCTTTAAAATGCTCTCAGCCCTACCTCCCTTTTTCAGGGCATGGCTAATGTATGGCAGAGGAGACAGCCATCCTGCGTCCTTTTCTAGACAGTTCCCCGAGAAAACTTCTGCATACACACTGGCATAAATGACACGTGAGAGCTCGCTGATATCCTGGCTGGTGTGCACTGGTGCAGAACAACTGGTTATTTAAAAACTGAAATGCTTACGTTTTGCTTGTGACTAGCCACATCTTCCAGGAGCCCCAAGTGCCCCCTGGCACTCAGCCCCTCCCTCAGGAACCCCCCACCTCCCCATAACGAGCCACTAAAGGATTAACACCTCACATAATAGGTGCTCCGGGATTCTAGAGCGTCTATTCTGATTCAGCTGTGATCATGCTGCAGTGGTTAAATATTTTAAGTATTCCTCACAGCCGTTAATATCAAACCTAAATCTCTCCCACTTTTGTTTAAAACTCATTTTACTGCCCCCCTGCCACCCAGGCAATATCCCTTTCCTATCGCAAGGCAGTTCCTGTTACAACCTTGTGGGGATTCAGTCAGGCTGGTGGGAAAACTTTTAGTTACAGAGAATAACCAAAAGCCTTCTTGGAAGGCCTGAAGGTTTTTGCAAAAGTCTCAGGATAAGCTTATGACTGAAGGCAACCTAATCCTTACCTTGAGTAAATAGCTTAAAATGGGTACAAAGGAAGGCAGAGTAGTTTGTCTAACTAGCTTGTTTACTCACGCGGTCTTAAGACCAACCTTTGATCATTCTCGGGTGCATGATGGCTCTCTCCGGGGTGGGGGTGACCAGATTAATTACCCACCGCTGTGTTTACTCACAACCTTTGTCAATTAATCTTTACTCAATAAATGTGAGTTTCACTGGCAAGTCGAGGCCATGGCCACTGACTCCGTACAGTACCTTCCTCGGTGTCTGTAAGTGGCACGGACACTCAGCTGGACTGGCAAAGCAGAATATCTGTGCGTCAGTGTACTTTATTCATCTGTCGTTGGGTCAGAGTCTGCAGGACGGACCCCGCACATCCTCACCCTGCCTCTGCTTTTTTAGAGAAAGGAACAAACAAAGGCTTCCCATCCCTACCATTCCCCACAAAGCCTGGGACACGAACATGACTCCAGCCCACTTGGACGTGAGTCTCTACGTAGACTCCTGGCAAATCATAACAGTGGGGTCCCATAAAATGATTTTCTGCTGGGAAAGTTTACATATTAAAGCAATTCTTGAAACAACATTGATACAGAGACAACGGTTGAGCAATGCCTGGTGATGAAAAATGAGTAATCATAGAACTCCCTGCCAGGCTTCAAAATATTTATTATTTTTTAGAAATTCAAATTATTCCACTGTACTTTATATTGGAAGTCATTGTTCTCTGAGGTTTTCCATTTACACAATGGGAAATATCAAAGCAGTTAAAATATGCAATACCTAGGGAATATAAAAGCGATGATTAAATTACAATATATTCCATGGCAGGTGTCATAAAAGAGATGCAAATTATAACGATGAGATAATATTTTTGTCTAGCCAATCAGAAAAAGTTCTGTTTCAAGAGCCAGCCAGAGTTAAGTGATGGAGATACTTTAAGACTTAGTTATTGGAAGTGTTCAGTGGTTCAATCTTTCTGGAAACCAATTAACGGAACCTCAATTGGTTCTGTATTGATAATTTTAAAATTCTTTAATTTCAGTAATGGATTCTATTAAAAGCCAATAACCTGTGATGCAGACATTTCATTACAAAGATGTTAAACCAGGTGTTGGTTTTCATAGCAAAAAATGGGGAAAATCTAAATTATCAAGTAAATCATGATATATCCACAGAATGGAAAACAGAATATAAAAATATTTACAAGTAATTTGAAAGTTTCATGATAAAATGTTAAGCAAATTACAAGCTATCTATAAAATTATATAGTGTATATTTGTAAATAAGGTATAGCAAAACAGATTAGAGGGAAATAAACCAAAACGTTAATAGCAGTTGTCTGTGGATGGTGAGAGTAAAGGTGATTTTTATTTTCTTTATACTGCCCTGATTCTCACAAAATCCTCTAAAATACATAAGCATTAGATTACTTGTACATTAGCTGTGATTATTTTGACAGTTCTTAAAGTTTTTATCTTTTATATATATACATATATATACACACATACATATATATACTGATATATTTACTGATGAATACAATGATGTCTTGGATTTGCTTTAAAATGATCCAGCAGTGGGTCCATGATAAAAATATTTTTTAATGCTGCTAAACAGGAGAGAGACAGAGAGAGAGAGAAGGAGAGAGAGAAGACAGAAGACGAAAGGAGAGGAGAAGGGAGGGGAGGGGAGAGAAGAGAAAAAGAAGAGAGGAGAAGAGAAGAGGAAAAACTAGTATCAATTAACCAAGGCAAAACCAAGAGCAAATTTGTTTTTAACTAAAGTGCAAATTTGACCATGAAGCTGAGGTCTTCACCCAAGGCCTGCCATTTTCAAAATCCCATTCGTGGAAGTCATGCACTCACCCTAGCGCCAGAACTACAGCAAGCCTGCCTTTATCCACAGCTCCACAGTTTCTTCACATGGTTCTGAGTCTATTCACCCAAGTCAGCTAATACTACATTTCCTCAGCCCTACAGATATCTTAGCATTAAAACAATTCGCCTGGAAAATATGTCTTTTCCTTTCACCCCTAGGATGGCAGACTGGCAAGAAAATACGGATTTCAAATGCCACTCACTCTTCCTGGGCAGGTATTCCTAATTTGAAGAGACAAGATAGAGCAGGAGACATTCAGCCATTTGTGACAACAAAACAGAAATCTGCAAAAAGCTCAATGTTTGATGGTAAGAAATGCCATCCAGAGGAGAATTTGGAAGCTATCAAGACATCACTCAAGACTGGCAGCCTTGAGGAACAGGTTAAGAGGAGAGGAAGGCTTAGATTGTGAACTCACTCCTGTTTCTCCATGAGACAGCCTTCCCTCTACAGCTCATCCTCAGCCATGAGGGATGACAACCTGTAGGGGCAGGAACCCAGGACACCAGCCTCTGCTAGACCAGCTCTCCAGTTGGACCCTAGATCCTGACCCTCAGACCTGTGGATGAGGCTGCCCCTCCTCTGCATTCCCGTGGTCCCATGAATACAATCATACTGGACTTGCATTATGAGTCTCCCCAGCTAGATCCTGAAACAAATTGATCACAGATGCATCCACAAAGCATTTTGGCCCAAGGACAAAGCCAAGAAATGTATGAAGAATGCACATACATTTGACCCATTAACAACACACTGCATGGGTCTACCTATACATTAATTTCTTCTCCCTCTGCCAACTCCTGAGGCAGCAAGACCAACCCTTCCTCTTCCTCTTCCTCCTCAGCCTCCTCAATATGAAGACAAGGATGAAGACCTTTATGATGACCCACATCCATTTGAATAGCAAACATATTTTCTTCCTCATGATCTTCCTTATGATTTTCTTTTCTATGGCTTACTTATAGTACTTAAGAAGCTACTATATAATATGTATAACATACAAAATTGGTATTAATTGACTGTCTATGTTATCGGTGAGGCTTCTGGTCAACAGTGGGCTATAGTTGATGGGGAGTCAAAAGTTATACGTGGATTTTAAACTGCATGGGGCTTAATGCACCTAACTCCTGCATTGTTCAAGGATCAACTGTATTAATAAGCCAATAAATAAATGAATTCCAAGGAAGTCTATGAATGGGTTTCAGAGGGTCTGTGATCCCAAAATTGCACATAATATTGACTGCATGTTTATGCTGAAGTTGGCATATCGAAAGGATCTTCTCTTAAACTTCAATCCCCTGGAAGGGTCCATAGTCTTCATTAGATTTTAAAGTGGTCCCTGACTCCCCCCAGATCATCCCAAATTATCTTAAATTCCTTGAGTGAGTTTGTGAGCCAAGCTTCAAGGTGTCAGTGATTTTTGGAAATCACAACTTACATTTTAGAGTGAGTTTATTTTTGTTTTGGCAAAAAAAGTCACTATTAGGGACCAATGGAAACAACCTGTTTCAAGTCAGGGATTGAAGTTTAAGAAAAGATCCTTTTGATATGCCAACTTCAGCAAAAACAAATCACAAACAGAAATAAACTGCCATTCCAATCAATATTTTCCCTCCTGAAATGGGTAACACAGCCACCTCCATGGAAGGGAACCTGAGTCCGAAGATCTGCAGTGAATTAATGGAGCAAATACTCTTCCTCTGAATGCTCTCTTGTATTATTTAGATTTTTTTTACTCTGTACATCAACATCTATTTCAGAATTTAAAAAATGGACACAATATATCAATTGCCATCCCATGGAAAGTTACAAAATTTGAATGGAAAGAGAAAGCATTTGGAAAGCAATTTCAGGTTCGTTTTTCTTTAGGGGCATGTGGAGGAATAGGAGAAGTGAATAAACAACAGAATAGTATCTAGAGCATTTTCTGCCACAAGCAGATGTTCCAAATGCAGGAGAGTACAATTGACAAAAAAGAATAATTTTCCAACTGAAAAACCAGAGAGGAATCTGGCTGGCTGTTTAGAATACAAACATATTACTACAGGAAGATGTGCAGAACAAGCTGAAAATACTTTATTAGGTAATAATGATTAACCCGATGCAAGTGCAAAAATACCCCATTTCGAGATCATTGGCAATTTTTCTAAACATTGTCTTCTGTAGATGAGCTTCTTAGCCAAAAAGATTTTCGCTAGTAAATATGACGCCGGCTGACCTACTTATGTTTATATTTATATATGTGTGTGAGAGTTGATATATACATAGGTTTCCTGCTTTTCGAATATCTTCTACCTTCACGATAATGTAAAGTCCTTTGGGAACTTGAGGTGATGATGCAGGGATTATAAATTCCTCCTCCATGCCAGGCAAATTTATACTGAATTACTCACACATTTGGAAAAAGTGAGGATGTTGGTTTTCAGCCAAATGCTCGGCCTAAAGCACCAAGGCTTGGAGATTTTTTTTTTTTTTTTAAATCAAGGATTTGAGAGGTACAGAGTGTCTGAATAAGAAAGAGCCTCAGAGGTGACCCAACCCAACCTTGCAAGCCCAATTTTCCACCCCGTTTCTGAGGGACAGACAGTCACTGTTAGCTCAGTCATATCCTTCCTATTCCATGACACCTCACAGTCTTCTGTTAGAGAGCTAACTGCCGAAGCTTATTCCTCATATCAAGATGAAACTTTACTCCTTATAATTTCACTCTTGGCCAGGTGCAGTGGCTCATGCCTGTAATCCAGCACTTTGAGAGGTTGAAGCAGGTGGATCACCTGAGGTCAGGAGTTCAAGACCAGCCTGGCCAATATGGTGAAACCCCATCTCTACTAAAAATACAAAATTAGCTGATGGTGGTGGCAGGTGCCTGTAATCCCAGCTACTCGGAAGGCAGGAGAATCACTTGAACCCAGGAGGCAGAGGTTGCAGTGAGCTGAGATTGTGCCATTGCATTCCAGCCTGGGCAATAAGAGCAAAACTCTGTCTCAAATAATAACAATGATAATAATAATTATTATTATTTCACTCTCATGTCTGTCCCCAGAAAAACAATAACAAAATTAAAACTTAACCTTCTACCTTGTAACAGCTCATGGGGTATCTGAACACTACTCCCATATTCCCTCTGAGATTTCCCTTCTCCAGGTTAAACATCCCTAAATGCTTCTTCTGAAACTCTTAACATATTTCATTTAGAGTCTACGCAATCCTAAAGGCCCTTTTTCTGCATGCATTGCAATTTTTCAACATTCATCTTTAGATATTACTCCTCAGAACTAAGTGCAATTCTACATATAATGGTGTTAGTGTTGCTGGAGACATCACTAGTTGTACCACTGAGGCATCACCCCACACCCTTGCTAACAGAAGCAATTTTGCTCAGTGGCAATTACCCATTCTCAGAGAGGAATCCTGGATCTCTAACATTGTTGTTTGAGTGGTGGAAATGTGACCCAGTTCTGGCCACTGAAATGTAAGAGGAAGTCCACTCCAATGAAAGGAGAGAGGCCCTAGAAGAAGGCTTAGTTTTCTCTCCCTTTTTTTCCTGTTCTGAATGCCAGGAGGTGAAGGCGTGACGGCTGGAACAGAAGCAGCCACATTGTGACTCAGATAAACCAGCAGCTGAGGAAGGCAAAGTAGAAGAATGGGAAGGATCTGAGTCCTCAATAGGACATTAAGTCACTAAGCTAGACCTGAGGCTCCTTACTAAGCAAAAAACTGAATGTCTTTAATGGTTTAAGTCACTGTTGGTCAAATACTCTGTTACTTGCACCTGAAAGCGCTCCAAACAACAGAAGAGGTATAACGGAGCTATCACCTCCCTTGATTTAAACATTATGTTTCTATAAATGTGGCCTCCACTTTTTATAAGGCCACAATATATGTGGCCTCCACATGTATTTCTAGATATGCGGCTTCCATATATCCCCACTTAGGATCTGCTGAGCTTCTGGTCAATACAAAACAAACAAGCAAACATAATATACATTCATACAAAATATGAAGTCTGTATTTGAGTACCATGATCTCAAATACTCACAGAAACCATATCATTAACATAAATGTATGAATCACCCTAGATATGGGATAACAGAGTGGGGGCGGCTGTAGCAAATTTGAAAATGCATGCCTGTCTAAAGACATTAAAATTTCAGCATTTAAAAATGCTGTACTGGTGAAACAAAATGCATCTATGAGCCAGATTCAGTGTGCGGTACACCAGTTCATGACCCTTGTAAAAACCATTCCCAAGTGAGTTGGATGTGATAGCTGGAACCGAGGCAGCCACATTGTGACTAAGTGAGTTGGAAAGTCTCATATGCCCCTTTCTGCAATATTGAAAATTCTTCTTAAAACTATTGAGAGAGGTTGGTCAAAAGGCACGAACATCCAGTTATAAGGTAAATACGTTCTAGAGACCCAATGTATAGCATGGTGACTGGTGATACCATGGTGACAATACAAAAATGTATTGTACACTGGCAATTTGCTAAGATAGTACATCTTAAGTAATCTCATCACACAATAAAGGTAACCATGTGAGGTAATGGATATGTTAATCAGTTTGATTGTGACAATCATCTCACATTTACATGTATATCAAAATATCATTTTGGCTCATGCCTGTAATACCAGCACTTTGGGAGGCCGAGGGAAGAGGACTGCTTGAGTCCAGGAGTTCGAGACCAGACTGGGCAACATGGTAAGACCCCCATCTCTACCAAAAAATTAAAAATTAGCTGGATATCATGGCATGCACCTATGTTCCAGCTACTTGGGAGGCTGAGACGAGAGGATCACCTAAGCCCAGGAGGTTGAGGCTGCAGTGAGCTATGATCATGCCACTGCACTCCAGTCTGGGCAACAAAGTGAAACCCTGTTTTCTTTAAGAAAAAAAAAAAATTGTGTTGTACACCTTTAATACATACAATTTTTCTTTGTCATTTAACCTCATTAAAGCTGAGCAGGGTATGGAGGGAACCTCCAGTGCAGTCTTTAGCGTGGCTCCATCACTTCAATCTGAAGTTTTGAATTTTAATTCCATCATCCAATATCTTAATCCTTTTAGTCAAGACAACCACAATATGAACATCAAAATCTATTATTTATCTTGAATCTGAACCTCTTCCCTAAACCAAATGAATTCGTAGTCATTAACTTGAAAGGGCAATAAAATAAAAGCAAAAGAATAAGAGTAAGAAGCCAAAGCTCTAGGTTCCAGTTACACCTTTGAACAATGCACAAATTACTGCAATTCCCAGATCCTTTATTTCCTCATCTGAAAATAGAGATTCTTTAAACAAATACCTTTGGAGCTGCCAGGTTCCCCAGGCTATCACTGAGTTATTAATCCTTGGCAGAGACAAAATGAGAAACTGTATATGTCCACACTCTAAATCCCTAAGCCCCGTGCAAACATATGGTCCACTTGGTGGAGTCATTTAGTGCAAAGGTCAATGAGATAGTCTTCTCCTACGATCACTTTCACGCCGGCCACATTTAGCTTTGGTTTGCCAGGATAAAACTCTCAGCAAGTCCTACAAAGGCAAAGGAAGCTTCTGGTTTTCCCCGTTGAGAAAATATAAATCATTTCACGTTAGATCCTCCACTTCTGACAGTTCTGTGGGATTCACTCCCAGTTTCTTGCAGAGCATACCCTCATGTAACCACATCATCCTTAATCACTCTTTCTGGTTATTAAAAAGTACATGTACACTGGAGAAAAATAAAAACTACAAAATGTGGACACAATAACAATAGCATTCCTGTAATAAGCATTTATTATAAGGTAGGTACTGAGACATGGACTAATATCCATGATGTCATTTAAATCTCACAACTCTATAAAGTGGATGCTATTATTGTTCCCATTTTAGAGATGAAGACATTGAGGCTTAAGATATTAAGAACTTCCCCATGATCACCCAGCCAGCAAGAGGTGGAATCCCTGAATTTAAATTCAGGCAATTTAACTCAAAGTACAATATGTTAACCACTTGATAACGACATTCTTTAAAAGATTAAAGCAGCCATGAGTCTACCACCCCAAAGATAACTGCTATTCATATTTTGGTATGTTTGTTGCCAATCTTTCCTTGATAGGGCATAAAATTTTCAGAGCTGGAAGAGATCTTGGTGATAATTTTGTCCCAAATCCTCATTTTGCAGGAGAACCAGAGGTTCAGACAGGTAAAGGGCTTTTTCTAAGGTCACACAGGTATTTCTGGAAATTGAATTTCATTCTTCAGACTCTTTGTCCAAGGTTTTCTTAGATCTTCCAACTCAGGTTGATTCATCATGGCTGCCTGGAGTACTGTGTTGAGAAGGCCAGTGGACCCAACAAGGCCAGGCGTTACAGGAGATTAATGACGGCAGCAGTGAACATGGCATCCATGGTCACATACACGCCATAGATCTGCCGTCTTACCCAGGAGCAGCCCCTAGAAGAGCTATTTCCCTCACCTACATCATAGGCCTCACAGTCCAGTGCCTTCAGGACACTGTGTATGTAACATAAATGAGTGAAGTGAAGTGATTGTTGGGAATTTAAGAAAGGAGGGGCACCTGTCTCGTCCCAAGATGGCAATGGGAGGGCAGGGATCGTGGCGGGTGGGGTGGGGGATGAGATTCATCTCCAGCCAACTGTTGCCATTGGAGGGAATCAGGGCCAGTGTGGCCAGGCCTTCTGACTGTTTCAAAGCAGCATGAAGTTTGGATTTTCTTTTCAATGGGATGTCTTTAAAACGTTGGCAACTTTAAAACGTTGGCAAAGAATTAGGATTTGAAAGATCAAGGGTGCGGGATGCAGGACACACAAAAGACACCAATTAATAGCCTTATAATGTCTCATTTATGTGATGTCTTATCAGAGGCTACCAACTCTCTATCACAAACCAGAGATTCAGTTCCTGTTTCTCTTCTGCACAGCCCTCTTTCTCTCTCATTCCCCACTCACTCTGCCTACAGTAGCATTTTCCATCTGGGGCCATGAGAAATAAGATAAACACCCCTCCAAACCCACCAGACCACAGCTCTTAAGGGCCCAAACAATTACGAGCAACCCCTGACGGCTACTTGGAGTGTGAGTCACGCTACTGGGAGGATGCCTGTTGGTCTCTGATGACTTATGTGAGGAGGTGTTGATGATCGCATCTGACATGCCTCATGGAAAAGACTAAAGATAGGTCTCCCCACTCTCCCAGGAACTACCTGATGCCTCTTTAGCAGGAGCTGAGTGGGCTCCACCAACATTCCGATCTGCGCGTCTGCCCTTTTCGAGAGCTTTCAGTGTTTAACGGGAAGGCCTGTCACTCGCATCCAAACTGTGGAGCTGCCAGGTTACAAGAGCACCAACTTTCACCTCCTGCTGATGAGCTGTTACTCAGCAGTTCTCTACAGGCCTTTTGTATGTAACCCCCCAATTTATGTTAATCCTTAGGATGGCTGGTAATTATCTGCCTACTAGAGAGAAGAAAAAAATTGGCAAACACCTATGAAATCAGTCAGCATTGAGGGAACAAACACTGCACGAATGCCCTGAACCATGTTGTGATATGTTCATCCGGAAGCTCCAACAAGCTGGCATCAGAGCCAATGGCTTAATTCATTCAATCAACAAACATTTACTGTGTAACAAACGCAAAGGGCAGGACAAGTGCAAGGTGCCGAAAAGGAGATGCCCCTATGGAGCACAAATGAATCTTATTAATGGTGGAAAAAGAGAGAAATGGTTAAAATAATTGTGGTATGAACTGAACACTCTGCAGCCATTGAAAATCAAGTTTGAGAAGTCTATGTAGTGATAAAGGAAAATTCCAAGAATACATAATCAAGCTTAAAAAAATACATAAAAGCAGGTTGTGAAATAAAACTGGGTCAAAAGCTGAGTGAACACACTCAGTAACCTTCCTTTTCTGCTCCTAAGACATAGAATTTATAAAGAAATCTTTAGTTATTTTTAAATTTACATAGTATTGCTTGGAAATAAGAAAAGTGAATTACAGATCAAAAATAGAGAGCAATCCCTAAAAATAAATGAACTGAAAGACGGGACTCTAGGGTTTCAAGTAGGAATCAAAGCCACATAATCAATAGAGGGTAGGTCCAATATGAGCCGTGAGAACAGAAGTGTCAATGTCCATCCAGGGAAAAAGGGGAAGAAGTGGACCTAGAATCATGCTGCTAGCTGTGGATGGCGCTGGAACATCCGCACCATCCACCAATAGTCACAGCCAAAAAGCAGGACCCCATCTGTGTCAAGGAGCCAAAATGAAGTCACCTACATGAGACGGACTCCCAAGCCTGCACCACAGGCAGTGTAGAATGGGAAGAGAGTACAAAGCTGAGCTGTTGACATGGGCTCTGGCTTAAAGCACACACCCTCACAGATATAGGGCATAAGTAATCATAAAGTTGCCTTGAAAATAAGTTCACAAACAAAAATTAAAGAACATGTGAACGTCCAACTAACTGACTCTACAAATGAAGGAATTCACAACTGAAGAAACAAAGATGCTAGAGCAATCAGAGAAGAACTTTATAATACATATTTTTTAATCTTTGAAGGGACAGAGGAGGGAGTTACATGCACAAAATGAGAATAGTTTTTTGTTATTTATAAAGCAAAAAAACAGGGAAGTAAAAAAAGGGACCAATTATTATCTTGGAAAGAAAGTATATCCTTGTTGAAATCCATAACTCAACTGATAGTCAAAATAATAGAACATCTATGCTGCTTCTTTCTAAAATAAAATAGACCAGACACAAATGAAATGATGTAGTTAACTGGAGTATAGAACTGAGGAAACCTTCCCAAACACAGTACAGAGAACTGAAAAAAGAAAAACAACTTAAGATGCATGGAGAATTGATTGAGAAATGACATATACATATATATATATATATATATATATATATAGTGCAGTCATATGCTGGATAAGGAGGTTTAGGTCAACAATGGACCATAAGTACACAATGCTGGTCCCATAAGACCAGCATTCTAAGTTTTTGCTGTACCTTTTCTATGCTTAGATATGTTTAGATATACAAATACTTACCATTGTATTACAGTTATGTACAGTATTTACTATAGCATTTATACAGTAGAGTATGCTGTAGGGGCTTATAGCCGAGGAGCAACAGGCTATAGCACATAGCCTAGGTGTGTAACAGACTATACCATGTAGGTTTGTGTAAGAGCACTCTGTGATGTTCTCACAATTAAATCACCTAACCGTGCATTTCTCAGAACGTGTCCCATCATGAAGCGACGCATGACTATATATATGCATATATATTCAGACAGAGAGAATAGAAATAATGATGGAAAGGAAATATCCAACGAACAGCAGTTGAGGTATTTCCAGAATTAAAGAAAATCTTGAAGCCTCTAAGGAAGTCCCCAGAGGGCAAAGCACAATAAGAAAAACCATATATACTATAAAATCCTGAGCATGAGACTAAATAGATAAAAGGAAATACACCAAAGTGTCAGTAGTGTTTACCTATGGTGATAGGATTTGGAGAGAGATTTTTATCTTCTTTAAATTTTAATGTACTTCCTAAGTGCTCTACAGTGAAAAGACATTATTTTTATATGTCTGTGGAGGAGAGAAACATTTGTTACGTCAAATACACATACACAGATAAACACAGTTTTTTTAAAAAAAAAATCTGCCCTCAAACGACTTATACTCTAGTAGGACAGATGAGGTTTGCATAGAAATAACATAGAAAACAAAACCTAAGTGATAACTGGCATGGATGGATATAGCTAAAATCTGAGCCTCGTCTTTTCCTGCACGGAGCAGTTAGGAATAAGGAGAGAAGTGGTGGGGGGTGAGAGGGGTTGAGGACACTGAGTAGAAGTGTAAAGATCTAACCCATATGCTGGGCTTACAAGAGACTATTACTGCAGCTGGAGTGTATTTCACTTAGACAGGGTCAAAATGGCCAAGATAAGATTAGAACTTTATCTACATCGAGCATTGTTTTCACCTTTAATTAATTAATTTATTTATTTTCTTTTTTGAAACAAAGTCTCACTCTATCGCCCAGGCTGGAGTGCAGTGGCACAATCTTGGCTCACTGCAACCTCCACCTCCTGGGTTCAAGCAATTCTCCCTGCCTCAGCCTCCTGAGTAGCTGGGATGACAGGGGCCTGCCACCACATCTGGCTAATTTTTGTATTTTTGTAGAGATGGGGTTTCAGCATGTTGGTCAGGCTAGTCTTCAGCTCCTGACCTCAGGTAATCTGTCCGCCTTGGCCTCCCAAAGTGCTAGGATTACAGGCATGAACCACCTCAACCAGCCTTATTTTCACCTCTAATTTAGTTGTATTGCAAGACCACCCAACAATGCAAGCAAAACATTAACACCTCAGTTGTAAATTAAATTAACACCACAAAAATCTGCCACATTTGCATGACATTTCGATTGTCATAAGGCTTTGTTGTTTTCTTTAAGGGTCAAGTAGACAGAGAGAAGGGTAAAAAAAAAAAAATGTGTGTGTGTTCATTTTAACTGATAACCAAATTGACTACCTTTCTTATCGGCAGGAGCACTATCATATTGCCAATTTAGAAGTAAAAATAACAAAAGTGTGTTCTGGGTGGCTTTACCAAATCAACATCATTTTATCAGGAGGCAGAGGTCTTATCAATCTAGGGTGGTTGAGGCTGTAGTCATAATACCATTGGCACACCCAGGCTAGGCAGAGTTTTAAGCAATGCACCATGACTGTTTCTTTGGAGCCAAATAAACGGAATGTTCAGCTCTAAATGAAACAGGTGGCAGAAGTACAAGCCATCTACATATGTTACTAATGGAAGGAAGGGATGTTCACATCTCACACAATCTCCTTTCTAAACCCATCCCCAGTGTCTCAAAATACCACCTTTTAAACCAACTCCTCTCAGTATCACCCAACTGCTCTCAATATCACCCAACTCCTCTCAATATCACTGTTCCACATAGGGACTAGACATATGCCCTGATGTTACCTCCACTGAGCTCTTTGCTTCCCTGCCACCTTGCCTTATCTCCCTAGAGTTCCACCAGAATCACAGAGAGGGGCCAATCTCTCCAAGACCAACTCTGAAAGTCCCAACAACAATAGGGAGTATCAAATGCCCTCCCCCATTTTTCAACTAATGGACCCTTTCATTCTTCTGTCTCCAACTCCTCTTAAACCTCTACTCTTCATTTCTCTGGAAATGTCTTTTCTCATCTTCCTCTTGTCCTTTCCTGATTCCTTTTCTCTTCTTACCCTTAAGTGAGGTCACATTTTGGTCCATATCCCCAAAAGGCAGTTTCATCACAGAGGAGAGAAGAATGTTTCCACCCATACTCCCTGGACTTCTCAGAACCTTCTTTCTAATGCCTCCTTCAAGGGAAGAACAGTTGCTGGTCTAGCTGGTCAGAGCCTGCCATTCACTGGGTCAAGATTCATTAGCAGGCAGGGTCCCTGCCTATCAAGGGGGTTCCTATCTATGACCCTACACTCTTCCTACTTCTCTCTGCCTACAGTTGGATGAATGCATCACATGAGAGCCTGAGCCACACACCTATCGGCTGAGACTTAGAAGGAAGAGCCAAAGCCTACCTGGAACCTCCCCACCTCATACCACCTTTTCCAATTCAGCTTTTCCCAGATTTCTCCAATGGGTTGTGCCAAACCCTCATGGATCCAGAAATTTCACTTTCAATACAGCTACTGTTTCTTGTCTATAGCTACTTCAGAAAAACTCAAGAAGGAAGAAGGGATCTGTGGTAATATTTAAATCCCAAAATCACACTGCAAGGCCTGGCTGGAAACCGGCTGTTCTTCCTCAATGCCTTCATTAGAAGATTGGCCCCTCCTATACAAAAGCCCTCTAGGCTGTGATTCATCACAGCTCTCCATGCTCAGCCCCTCCCACAAAACAAGACTGGTTCCTTGGCCCTCCTGAAGATGGATGACATCATTAAAGTATGGGCTTGATTTAGTGGAATGGAAGATCACAGCTTGGGACCAGAAATTCAGCTACCTAGCTACATCACCCACTATGTGGTCTTGGCAAAGTCCCTTAAGTCCCCTATGGCTCAGTCACTTCATCTGAAAGTTACAGGTTGCTCCAGGAAACCCGAAGGTCCTCTCCAGTTCTGAAATTGTCGGTGGTGGCAGAGCATGGCTAGTCCCTACTATCTTCTTCCCAGAAAAGAGCCCCCCAAAACTGAGAAGTGACTGGGAAAACGCTCAACCACACACAAGAATTCTGCTAGGCTGCAAACCATTTAAAATGAATGTTTAATAAGATACTGCATCAATTGTGTGCTTCAGCTGAATGTGCTGTAGCCCAGGAGACCCGAAAGAATTAATACGGTTCCCAAAGGAGCTGATGGGAATTGCTGAAACAGAAGCAAAAGCTGATGTGATGAATATAAAAGTGCTTTGAGAGCATCAAAAGGTAAGTGCTACAGTGAATGTCTGCTCACCCCACTAGAATATCTCCTGCCATCTAAGGAACATTCTTCAAGAAGGTCTCAGGGCTAGAGACCGTGGCACACAAGTACACTTACTCTCCCCTTCTGAACTCCCAATCCTTTCTCAGGACTTAGAGGACAGTACACACACAACTCCAATCTTTCCCTTTTTTCTTATTCCTCACTTTACTTCTTCCTTCCAGCCTTCTTCCTTCCCTCCACTTCTGTGTAGTTCCCAAACCGAGCTGTCCTAACTTCTCCTTCAAATCTTCAATCTCTCTCCCTTCTTCTCCAAACCGATGCTCCCAGGCTGTCCACAAAAAAAGACCCTCTCTCATTCGAAGTCAACAGACTTTTTTACACTCTTTCGTGCATTTTGAGACCCTCCAACTTTAGCACCAAGACCCATCTTTGTTCAGGAGCCAACTCTTTCATCTGAGGGCCTTGGAGCCCCAGACAGAGAACAGTGTAAGGAAAATGCCAGGCCCTCCATGCTCTGGCTTTGGAGTTAATTATCTCCACTCCCACCCACTCCCCTTGAGGAAGGGGCATCTCCTCCGCTCCTCTGGCCCAGGGTTCTCAGAGTCGGAGGAAGCATGACATTTTTTCTGCCCTTTTGTGCTTTACCTAAAAACTTTGCATTTTTTTCCAGAACCTACCCACATTTAATAATTTTTAGAAATAGTTTTAGTCACTTACCATAAAAGGATAAAATGGACATTTTCCCAAAAAATAATCAGGTAAAACTGGCATTGTGGAAACAGGAACCATATATCTCCAGTGCTCCTGGGCCCACCTCTGTGCCCCACGGTACTTGTAAATCTCCAAACATGCTACCACCACCACCACCACCCCACAGCCTACTTCTCAGTTTTCTGAGCTCTTCCTGGAACACCCACACCAAAGTGCTCCTGTGTACACCATTTTCAGAAACAAGGCAAAAGACATTTCCATTCATTTCCGGGTTGGAGAGGCAAGACCTGGGCCAGTTGCCACGACCCTCCCACCCCCACCCCTACTTCACATCAAGACAGATTCTAGGGGTGTCCGAGGACCTGCAGCAGCTGCCTTGCAGCTGGTGGCTTCCCGGGTTCTGGCAGGGCATCAGATCCCGGCCTTACCTTGTCAGCCATGATCATAGATGCGCCCCCGTGAATGCCCAAGATGGGGATGAAGGTCTGGGAGGAGATAAAATCCAGCATCTGGGCCACGGCCTCCTGGTCCGTGTCGTCCCCAAACACGAGGCCGTGGATGCGTGCCCCGGACATGAGGTCGCACACGTGCGTGATGAGGCTCTTGGGGTCGGTGCGGTTCATCAGCAGAGCTACCACGTTCACGTCCAGGGGCAGCCCCGCCGCCTGCTCGGGGCCCCACAGGGTTCGAAGTTCGCGCTCTGTCATGTCGTGGCTGTGACCCAGCATCACCGCAATATTCAGCGCGGGGGAACCCTTCTCCGCCGCCGCGCTCGGCGCCGGACCGCGCCAGACCAGAAGGGCCGGCAGCACCAGCAGGGTCCAATAGCCCACTCTGCCCATAGTCGCCACTGACGGTCCCTGCAAAGTGAAGAGTGAGAGGCAGGGCCGCGGTGAGCAAGACGACCAGAAGGAAGGGATTACCAACGGGGCCCCTGCTCTACGAGTCAGGGATGGAACTCAGCAGCTGGATAGGCTGCTGGGATCACAGACTCCATTCCCAATCCTCGACGTCATCCACGTCCCTCGATCCGTCTCTAACTCTGTCTACAACTCCAATCCGAGCTAATTCTGCATCCCCCAGCCCATTCTCACATCCAGCTTCCTCATCCCCAACTCTGTCCATATCCCCCACCGCATTCCCCAGGTTCGCTAAGGGCCACAGACCCTAAGCGCCGCGCGCGTTCTTTACCCCACCAAGCTCGTAGGTGCACAGAATAAACCCTCCACCCAACCCCTCCCACCTGAGATAGTGAGGACCAAGTTATCAACCCCGCCCCCTGCTGGCGCGGAGCGAACTACAGACCCGGCTGGGCGTGCGGAGGCGGCGCCCGGACCCCGCGTCCAGGCCTGAGAGTGGAGCTAGTTGGCTGACCCCGCCCCCTGCGAGGCCGTCGCGTGCGCCACACACTTTGCTCTACGCCCAGCCCCAACTACAGACCCGGCTCCTCTCAGGCCGAGTACGCGCCAGGTGCTTGGGAGTGAGGACGCTGCCTGGTGGGCCCAGGCTCCGCGGTGCCTGGGGGAACTTAGGGCTCGCCCCACCTCGCGCCGAGGGACCGTGAAGAGTCCTTCACTCAACTGCAAGTAGGCCCAGGACCCACCCCCTACACGCGCGCGTGCACACACGCACATGCACACACACATGTTCACACACACACCCCCTCTCTCACGCGCGCCGTGTGCAGTGCTGAATTCTGGAGAGTAGGCGCGTCCCCCCGCGGGCCAGCGCGTGGGAGCTGGCAAAGAACGTGCGTAGGGGGAAAGGTAGGCTCCCAAGAAGCTCCCAGACGGACGTGGACTGTACAGCCCCTCCCTAGCCTTTCTACTGCGGGCGCTGTTGCCAAGTCTTAGGTGCACGTGGGCAGTGGGCCGCACACGCTCATAGGCACGCGCGCTTTTCTGCGCACTTCCTCAGGCTGCTGAAGCGGTGCCCACTGCCAGCCGGAGTCCTCACACGTCCTCAGGTGGGGCACACGCATGAACGGCGGCAAGTGCACAGCCCCGCGTACCTGAAAATACCAGCGCGGTCGTGCACGCGTGACCTGACGCGCGCCTCTCAGACCGGGCGCTGCTGGCGCCGGGGGAAGTTGAGGCGAACTCCTAGCGGCCTCGGCGTTCCTGGGTGAGCGTCGCTGAGCGCGGAGCCGCAGCGCCCCCTGGTGCCCCTACTGCGCCTCGCCGCTGGGCTCCCTCCCGCTTTCCCTCTCCCCTCTCTAGCCTGATCATCACCTCTCCCGCTCTCCCTCCGGTCGAGTCTCCCTCCTCCCCGGCCCACGGAGCCCTGATCTCCCGCTGGGACGTACCTGTAGCCCGAGAAGGTCGAGGATGCAGTGGGGCGCGCTGCGCGCACGATCATCTCGGCCGCCTCAGCAGCCACCGGGTTTAGCGGGTTCCCGCATGCTGCGGCCCCCGCGCGCTCCCCTGGCTGTCCCGCGCTGTCCGCATCGCCCCCACGGGGGGCGGCTATCCCAGCCGGAGGCTCTGCAGCAGGGCTCTACCGGGGCGGAGGAGAGAAGGAGAGGCAGGGTCAGCCCACCAGCGAGGGGAGGGAGGGTTGAGGGGAAGGCTGCAGTCTGCAGCGCTCACAAGCCCCCCTGTGCGCCCAGGGGGGCTAGACAAGAGGGGGGAAGCTGAAGCCCCATGCCCACGACGCCCCCAGTGCGGATCCTCAGCCCCTGTGACTGATAGCGGGAGCTCCACTCCAGGGTGCACAGCAGAATGGGAGCCCCAGGTTGGCAACCCACGAGAAGCTAACTGGGCACCTCCACCCGCACCCCCTACCACCTCCCCAGCGCCGGCTGCTGGGAGTTGTGCGACCGGGAGCTGCTAAGCGAGGGGGGCAGGGAGAGAAAGAGGAGGTAACAAGAGTGGGGGGGCGCTGGCTGAGTTTGCGACGAGCCGGCAGTAGGAGAGGGGGAGGGAAGGACGCGGGCTCCCGCGGTCCCGGTTCCCCGAGGGAGGTGGATCGTTCCCACGCAGCGACCCTCTTGGGATCCTGCCGCTCCCTCCCTCTCCAGGCCTCCCACCTCCCCCTTCCCAAGGGGGCCTTCCAGGCCCGGCGTCCCGCACCAGCACTCACCGCAGCCTCTCTCCACATAGTTCTCAGCAGTGGCCGCTCCTGGTCATCTCCAGGGCTGATGGCTGCGGCCGCGATTCTTAGCGCTCACCCGGTCCCATGATCCGGCCAAGCCCTAGGAGCTCCCCTCCAAGAGTCCTAGCTCTGCTTCCTGCCTCACTCCGGACGGCAACTGCCCGGTCCTCTGAGCGCGCCGGAGCACCCTCTCCGCAGCCCAGCTCCGGGCTGGTGTGTTTGAGGGCGAATGTGTGTGAGTGAATGTGGGAGCGTGCGCGCGCGTGTGGCCGGGGATCCCCGCGGTCCCCGGCCGAGAGAGGCGCGGGCGGGGAAAGGCAGCTCCCTCCGGGCCCTTCGCCGCGGGGCCAGCTCCGCGCAGGGCGTTCGGCTCTCCACTTCCCAGCGGGAGTCCGGAGAGCGCCTGGACACCCTGGTTCACAGCACTGGCAAAGCCGGGTTCCCGGGGCGTATTTCTGCTGCGGTCGCCTCCGAGGAAGAGGAGGGGGAAGGCAGGGGCGCCCTCCACACCAACTTAGGGACTTGTTCTCAGCCGGCGAGACGCAGTAGCCCCCGCGCAAGCCCAAGAGGCTTGGAGCTCCGGCGGGCGAAAGCGTCTCCTGCGCGCAGCCTCTCTCCTAGGTGGGTCGAGACAGACCCCGCAGTCCCTCGGCGGCGACGCGGAGCGCGGCCACCCGTTCCGAGAGCGCACGGCGGCAAATAAGGCCAGGATAGGTGACTGGCTGGCGACGGGGGCGCCTGCGGCGGCGCGCGCTGCTGTCCGTGGTGTTGGAACCACGCTCTCCGCCCGCTCCCGGGCGTCTGGTGCGGCTGAAGAATCAATTATTCAGATCTCTGTACCGCTTCCTCCTCCCCCAGTGCCTCGCGCTGGGTACAGCTATCCCCCTCCACGCACAGGCGCGCCGACACACACACACACACACACACACACACACACACACACACGCACAGAGTCTGCTCCAATGCTTCTCCCTGTGCCTCGCCACCCCCGTACGGGAACCCACTCCTCTGATCTCAGGGAGCCAGAATCCTAAAAGCAAAGACTTCTGCATTTCCCACTTGCTTCCTTCTAAGTTGCACCAAAAAGAAGTCTCCCTGAGGCTGCGACTTCTAAGCTACCAGAAGAGATGAGCCAGAGAACATGGGACGGCCTGGGTGTGTGAGGGCTCGGTTGACTTAAATTCTAGCGACTGGGCATGAAATGCATGGCCGAGTGAGGAGCTCTGCCCCTTTTATACTCACCTGTATCTCCAATGCCTGTCTGCCTTTCAGGCCTTGGAAGGAAAGGGGTCTTAAATTCTAAGAGGTTTTGCAATCACTGTTCTAAGCCCGCCTCCTCCTCTTAACCTAATGTCACCTGCTGCGGTCTAAATGTGTGTGTTCCCACCCCCAAATTCACAGGATAAAATGCTAACTCTCAAGGAGATGGTATTGGGGCCTTTAGGAGGTGACTTCATGGCTTCATGAGAGTAAAATGGGATCTGTGCTCTTATAAAAGAGACGCCAGAGAATTAGCTAGGTCCTTCCACCAAGTGAGGCTTAATCAAGAAGGCATCGGCCTATGAGTAGGAACCAGGCCCTCCCCAAACATTGAGTCTGATGCCACTTCATCTTGGACCTCCCGGCCTCAAGAAGTGAGAAAAATAAACTTCTGCTGTTTATGATGTTTTGCTATGGCAAGCTGGATCAAACTAAAAACATCACTTTTGGACATTATATTACCTCCCCTTGTTGATCACTAATCTGGAATTGGGGGGCAATAAAAACATCTACTTCTCAGGATTATTTTGGAAAGAAAAGGAGGCAGCCTTAGTAAAGCAAGGTCTGGCACATAGTAGATGCTCAATCAACATCATGCGCCTTGAAGTAGCCTGGAAGCAGGGGAACTTCCTCCAGGAATGTGGATGTGGCTGCTGAAATGGAGACAGGAGAGGGGTACAGTGTCTAGAGACAAATGGATTCCTTATTGAGCTGGTTGTTCTATGTTGGGTTTCCTGGATTTTGTTTTTTGTTGTTGTTGTTGTTGTTGTTGTTTTAATCCAAAAGACAGAGAAAGGGTGAGGGAAATCCTGGAAAGTACATTAAAATGGGGGATTGTATAATATAAGGCAGGGAGCAGGAAAGTGTTTCCTTTCCTGAGCCTATGGCTGGGCTGAACTGATTAGGCCACTCCTTGACACCCATGCAAGACTCTGGCTTGGGGTCTAAAGGGATAGTTAGGCCATTTTATTTAAATGAGCTATAAATTATAGATAATAAAATTCATACCTCTTAAGGGTTTCATTTGTGAAGGTTTTTAGGTGTTTGGGTTTTTATTTTTGTTTTTGTTTTTGACAGGGTCTTGCTCTGTTGCCCAGGCTGGAGTACAGTTGTGTGGTCGTAGCTCACTGTGAACTTGAACTCCTAGGCTCACGTGATCCCTCTGCCTCAGCTTCCCAAGTAGTTAGGACTTTAGTGGTTAGCACATGCTACCACATCTGGTAAATTTTTTATTTTTTGTAGCGACTGGGTGTTGCTATGTTGTCCATGCTGGTCTCAAACTCTTGTCCTTAAGAAATCGTCTGGCCCTGGCCTCCCAAAGGCTGAAATTACAGGTGTGAGCCACTGCACCCAGCCAGTTTGTTACTTTTGAAAATCTGTGTATCCACACAGACCATCATGTAAAACAAGGTACAGAGTATTTTCATCGCCACCAGGAAATTTTCTTGTATCTCTTTGTTGTCAATCCCACTCTCCCCACTCAGTGTAAACTACAGTTTTGATTTCTAATACAGTGTATTAGTTTTTCCCTTTTTTGAATTTCATGTAAGTGGAATTTTACACTATGTATTCTTTGGTGACTGGCTTTTTTCACTTACCCTGATGTCTAGAAGATTCCTCTGTGTTGTTGCATGTATCAGCAGCTTTTTTATTTTTTATCGTTGAGCAGTTAGCTCTCTATTGCATGGATAAGCCGTACTTTGTGTATCAGTCCCCTGCAATGGGTATGTGGGTTGTATCTATGGGACTTTTAAAAATACAGATGTGGCTGGGTGCAGTGGCTCACGCCTGTACTCCCAGCACTTTGGGAGGCCAAGGCAGGAGGATCACTTGAGACCAGGAGTTTGAAACCAGCCTGGGCAACATGAAGAGAACCCAGGTGTTCAACTGCTGCACTCCAGCCTGAGTGACAGAGTGAGACTTTGTCTCAAAAAAAATAAACAAAATAAAACACAGACGCCTATGCCCACTCTAGATCTACTCCATTAGGATCTCCAGGTGTGGGGCCAGGCACGGACATTTGTTTTAAATCCATAGGGGATTCTGATGATGCCTGTGCACTTGCTGTTCTCATAAATTGATGCCAACCCTGAAACTGGATTTGTCTTTCTTGAAAACTATTGGTATTCAGGGTTTTAAGTTATCCATGATCAGACTTATAGAAAGATAAATCAAACAGATATGGCCTCTTTTGAATAGAGAAAAATGGCAGCCCTTCATTGGAAGGGACAGTGTGCCTCTAAACATAGGCACAGGCAGCTGGAGTTTCACTGGAGTGGACAGGTCACCAGGGTGGAGCACGTCGTGTGTCAGGCACCTGGAGCTTCACCATACATGCAGAGACTCTGACAGCGTGTATAGGATCACGACAGCCTTACTCCATCTATGCTGCAAAGCTTAATTCTCAATGCAGCTTAGGACGCGGAGCAGAATTTTGCTGCTCAAAGAGTTTCAGATGCTAAGAAAACCTTCATAGCAGCTATACCAACTGTGTTGGTTAATACTGAGTATCAACTTGATCAGCTTGATTGGATTGAAGGATGCAAAGTATTGTTCCTGGGTGTGTGTGTGAGGGTGTTGCCAAAGGAGATTAACATTCAAGTCAGAGGACTGGCAGACCCACCCTCAATCTGGGTGAGCACCATCTAATCAGCTGCCAGCACAGCCAGAATAAAAGCAGGCAGAAGAACGTGGAAAGACTAGACTGGTTTAGTTTTCTGGCCTCCATCTTTCCCCTGGGTCTGAATGCTTCCTGCCCTGTAACATCGGACTCCAAGTTCTTTTGCTTTGGGACTTGGACTGGCTTCCTTGCTTCTCAGCTTGCAGACTATTGTGAGACCTCACCTTGTGACGATGTGAGCCAATATTCCTTAATAAACTCCCCTTTAGGCCGGGCACGGTGGCTCACGTCTGTAATCCCAGCACTTTGGGAAGCCGAGATGGGTGGATCACCTGAGGTCAGGAGTTCAAGACCAGCCTGGCCAACATGGTGAAACCCCGGCTCTATTAAATACAAAAAAAATTGGCCAGGCATAGTGGCGTATGCCTGTAATCCCAGCTACTTGGGAGGCTGTGGCAAGAAAATCACTTGAACCCAGGAGGCAGAGGTTGCAGTGAGCTGGGATTGTGCCAATGCACTCCAGCCTAGGCAACAAGAGCAAAACTCCATCTCAAAAAAGTAAAATAAAAACGAAAATAAAATAAACTCCCCTTTATATATATGTCTATCCTATTGGTTCTGTCCCTCTAGAGAACCCTGGCTAACACACCGATAAAGACTTCTGTAAGAGAAAGAACAAGGAGCAGTTCTTCCACATACCTGGGCGGGCCACACTGCTACACCCCAAGAGGAAGCACCTTGGGTGTCCCTTCTCACACTCACCATTGGAGGGCAGCTTCCATGTCTGGAGGAGACCAGGCCTCTCTTGTAGGAAATGTCTTGTAGGTTCACTCGCAATTGTATAGGGAAGCTGGCTCCATCTTAAGCTCTGTCACTCAGCCGTGACTGGTCAGAGCAGTCCCTCAAGACAGTGCTTTGATGGCCCTAAAGTCAGAGCATGTCAGGCCAATTTCCCAAGGCCAGCAGTGCCCAAAAGTCTCATCATTCACTCCACAGATAAAGACTCTGTCAGAGTCTGTGCCTATGGAAAAAAAGCTTCTCAGGGAAATGTCTGGATGCTAAGAAGAGAGGTCATATTTCCTGGTACCAGGGATCATTGAGGCATGCCATCTTGAAACTTTGGAGGCCCTTGGGGAAAATCAAACCAACCCCCAACACTGCTTTTTTTTTTTCCTCTTATGAGGACTCTGGCTAGGCGCAGTGGCTCACACCTGTAATCCCAGCACTTTGGGAGTCAGAGGCAGGCGGATCACTTGAGGTCAGGAGTTCAAGACCAGCCTGGCCAACATGGTGAAACCCCGTCTCTACTAAAAATACAAAAATTAGCCAGGCATGGTGGCATG
>NW_012102732.1:298328-317555 GCF_000951045.1 Mandrillus leucophaeus | reverse complement strand
CTCTACTAAAAATACAAAAATTAGCCAGGCATGGTGGCATGTGCCTGTAGTCCCAGCTACTCAGGAGATTGAGGCAGGAGAATCACTTGAACGTGGGAGATGGAGGTTGCAGTGAGTTGAGATCGTGCAACTGCATTCCAGCCTGGGTGACAGTGAAACTCCATCTCAAAAAAAAAAAAAAAGAGGACTCCAAAGCTCAAGGCACTGAAGGTCACATAGCTACTAAGAGTCACATATGGTCTCTTTTTCATACCTTCCTGTCACAAGCACAGCCCTTTTCCTATTCATGAACACAGACCTCTCCACTGGATGTGACTTCCAGTAGAGGTTGCCAGGTAGAAAGTCACAGCAAATTATTCCTCAAGAGGTGATCGTCCTTGGGTGCCCCTGGTATATGCAGCATAGGTGGGCAGGTCAAAAGATATTTGGGTGCCCTGTGCTCTTTAGGAGGGGAATTGGGATTGGGGTGAACAGGGAAAGGAAAGATGACTCAGTTACTGAGTTCTCTGTCAGAAAAATGACTCAGGGCATTAGCAATCTTACTGAGCGCATTTAGCGGTAGTAAAACAGGCTTGGTCTACCAGTCAAGAGCTGACTCTGCCCAGTGACTGGTAATTAGCAGAGGTAGGATTGGAACCTATTTTTGTCTGGCTCCAGAACCTGCAGTTTAAACCAATCCGATGTTATCTGCCGAAGTCACTAACCTGCTGGATCTCTTTATTTTTCTTATTTTATTTTACTTGTTTATTTATTTATTTTTGAGACAGAGTCTTGCATTGTCTCCCAAGCTGGAATACAGTGGTATTATCACAGCTCACTGCAGCCTCAAACTCCTGGGATCAACTGATCCAACTGCCTCAGCCTCCCAAGTAGCTGAGACTACAGGTGGTGCATGCTACCATGCCCAGCATTTTTTTTTTTTTTTTTTTTTTTTTTTTGAGACAGTCTCACTCTGTCATCCAGGCTGGAGTACAATGGCATGATCTTGGCTCACCTCAACCTCCACCTCCTGGACTCAAACGATTCTCCCACCTCGGCCTCCCAAGTAGCTGGGACTACAGGCACATGTCACCACGCCAGGCTAATTTTTTGTACTTTTTGTAGAGATGGGGTTTTGCCACGTTGCCCAGGCTGGTTTCAAACTCATGGACTCAAGCAATCCACCTGCCTCAGCTTCCCAAAGTGCTGAGATTACAGGCATGAGCCACTGCTTTTTAAAAATATTTTTAATAGAGATGAGGTCTTGCTTTGTTGCCCAGGCTTGTCTTGAACTCCTGGGTTCCAGCCAATCCTCCCACCTCAGCCTCCCAAAGTATTGAAATCACAGACATGAGCCGCTGTGCCCAGCCTGCTGGGCCTCTTTAGACAGGTCACTTAACATCTTTGAGGCTCGTTTTTCTTCACTCTTAGGATGCAAGAATGTCAGATTAGCAATTCCTGCATTTAAGCTTGCCTCAATCAGCAGAGCCCCTTTCATAAGCCAACTCCCCTACATTGCCCTAATATAGGAAGAAGCTAGAAGTGAAGCTTTGATCTCAGGTGAAAAGGTGGGTAAGAGATTGGAGTCTGATGCTCCTTAACTTCTGCTTCACCCCTAGCCTCCCTCCCACCCACACCAAAGCTCATCACAGAACTCTGGGACTCTGATGAACACATTTTGAAAATATGGTCCAATCTCTGCATGGCACAGAAGAAGAAACAAGAACCAGAAAGAGTAAGAGACCAAATAGAATTACTCATTAGTTAGAGATGGAGCAAAGATTGGAATCCAGGACTCATCACAGACAGCCAGACTTTTAAAAATAGCATCTGAACCTTAGCTCTGAAACTTACTGGCTGCATGATACTGGGTAGATCTCTCAGCCTCTCTGTGCTCCAGTTTCCTCATCTATAATGTGGGGATAGTAATAGTACTTGCCATTTAGGGGTTTCTAAGGGGTAAATTGAATGAGGCAATACATATAAAACGTTTAGCATAGTGCCCAGTCATAGCATGGGTTTAATAAATGTCAGTTATTAGGATGCTTATTATTGTCTTATAGGGCCCTTGAGGGTTCCACTAAGATGTTGCTGTCCCCTGATGCTCAGATACCTCTCCTGGGCTGAGTGGCTCCTGGTGTGTGTTCAGGAAGGTGTGGTGTGCAGGGCGGAGGGGCAGCCATTGGTCAGGCCTAGCTCTCCAGCTCAGTGTGTCCCAGATGGTGCCCATGGGGGTGCTGGCCAGTGACATATTGGCAGCCTCCCTTCCCTGCACAGTTCACCGAGCCACGCAGTGCTCAGGAGCCTTGAGCTGTAGCCTGCTCTGCCAAGGAGGCAGCCTGCCCAGCCTGGACTGATGGACAACAGGCACAGCCAGCCCCAGGGAACTCGGACTATGCCTCCAGCCTCCAGAGAAGGCACAGGTGAGGCACTAGTCCAGCCGCCTCCCCAAGCTCCTGTGGCTCCCACGGCTTCTCTCTGAGAGGGAGAGGGAGGGACTTAGTCAAAAGTCAGCCCCCTCTCCACATTACCCGAGTCCTTGCCTGTCTTAACCCTTTTTCTGAAAGTGACAGCTCTTAGAAAGCAACCATGGAGCAGAAAGGAAATGACTGCTTCACTGAACAAATGAGAAAGCAGTTTCTTCATTTGAAAAAAATGGAGATGATAGTATTGACTCCACAGAGTCATTGTGGGGACTCAATGATATATTGCATACAGTGATTGGAATCGTGTGCACCACGCAGAAAATAAATATTAGCTATTCCCTATATCGGTATTACAGCAGTAGCAAAAATACAGGCTCTGTAGCCCCTCCGCCCAGGTTCAAATCTTTGATGCACCTCTTCCTATCTGTGTGGCCTTGGGCATGGTGCTCAATGCCTAAAGCCTCAGTTTCCTCATCTATAAAATGGGGGGACTTATGGACACAGGGAGGGAAACATCACACACCAGGGCCTGTCGGGGGGTGAGGGACTGGGGGAGGGATAGCATTAGGAGAAATACCTAATGTAGATTACGGGTCGATGGGTGCGGCAAACCACCATGGCACATGTATATCTATGTAACAAACCTTCACGTTCTGCACATGTATCCCAGAATTTAAAGTATAATAAAAATATATATATAAATAAATAAATAAAAAAGAAACAAAATAAGGGATTCTTTGTGCCTCTCCCACAAAATTGCTGAGAAGATTAAATCAGGTAATGCACATGAGTTGCTTAGCACAGCACCTGATACATAATAAGAAATCAATAAGTAAAGGTGATTATTATGACTAATTAGCATTGATATGAATGCCCAAGGTCACAGAGCAGGTTAGGATTTAAATAGATGTTTTCTGACTTGCCACTTGGTACTCACTCTGCTACTCACTGCTGCCTCTCACCCAATTAAAATTCCTGGCTCTGCCCTCTGAGAGTCACTGTTCCTAAAAAAGAACTCCATTTGTAGTAGGAAGTCACAAAATAAATTGTCACCAAGTCCAGCGGTCAGATCCAAACTGTATAAAAAACATTTCTCTTAATTAGGCAAAGTTTTCCAAGGATTCAGGGTACAGGGAGAAGAAGAAAGACAAGTTCAGTGACCAAACCTGAGAGCCAACAGACCCGGCTGAGACCTCAGTTCTGCAGCATCTCTCTTGCTGGGTGACTGTGGGCATGTCATTCTAGCCTCCTGGGCCTCAATTTCCTTGCCTGTGAAATCAGGGTTGTTGTGAGAATGAAATTAGATAAAACATCTTGTGTATATTGAGTTTTTAATAAATGGTAGAAATGATTATGTTCACAGCCTTTGTGGTTGGGTGAGGAATTCATAGGGCTTGTTGTGGTGGTCGTTTGAGGTTTTGGTTTTTGTTTTATTCTTTGCAAAAGGGTGAAGGAATTGTGTGATTTCCATCAATGACAAAGCATATATGCTAAATGCAATGTGGGATTCTGAATTGAGTCTTGGAACAGAAAAAGGGCATTAGGGGAAAACCCTGTAAATCCTAATAAAGCCTGAAGTTTTGTCAACAGCAATGTACCAGTGTTAGTTTCTTAGTTTTGACAAATGTACCTGCGTTGTGTAAGATGTTAACATGAGGGAACACCAGTCGAAGAATTTATAGAAAGTCACTGTACTATCTCTGCAACTTTTCTGTAAATCTAAAAACATTCCAAAATACAATCTTTGCTTAAAAAAACTAAAAGCAATATATGCTTAAGAAAATTACCTATATGCTTATCTATGCATAGATTATCTCTGAAAGGGTACCCAAGGAACTATCAATCGTGGTTGCCACCAGCAAGGGAACACAGGTGACTGGGAGAAAGTGGAGAGAGACAGGTGAAAGAGGGAGGATTCCTTCTCACTGTGAGGCATGGTTTGCTTTTGGCATGCACAGATATTACCTTCCTGCTTAAAGAATGAGTAAAAAGCTGAGATGGTAGAGAGTAGTGAGTGAGTGTGCTCGTGTGTGTCTTGGTGTGCCCCTAGGTGTCAGGGCAGAGTTCAAGCAACAACTGCAATGGAAAGCAAAGAAGAATGAGCCCCCACAGTCATGGCAGGGCCTTGGGCTGAGCCCCCAGAGCTGCACTCTGCCTGACTTGATCCACCTCTGCAAGTGGAAAGAGATCCAGGTCTGCAAGGCGCTGAGGACCCCCTCTCCATGACAGCAAAACACACCCAACTTTCTGTGTACCAAATCATTTCTTAGATGCCTATCTACTTAAGCTCATCTAATCCTTGGAGCAAACCCAAAGGTTGGAGTTGGTATCCCCTTGTTACGGTGGAGGACACAGAAGCCTAGAGTGGTAAAGTGCTCCCTAAATACCTACCCAAAGTCACACTGGTACGAAGTGGTAGAGTTGGGATTTGAGCTTAAGCTTCTGGAGTTCAACCCACTGAGCCTCATAATGTCACAGCTGTCAGGCTGTAAGGAAGCTACCGCCTCCTTGCGAGATGGCCACATTATTTTTTGGCAGGTGGATGGGACCCCATTGAATGAGGAGGGGGTAGGTAGGAAGCGTCTCTCTTCTCTGGCTCCCAGAACTGCATTCCCACCACACCAATAGAGGCCAGCAAGCAGGGATTTAACCACCGGGATGGACCTCAGCACTGTCTCAGAAGACAATATATTAGAAGGACAATAAACCCCAACACCAACCTTCTGGCAAGGAAGGTGTTATAGACCTCATTTTCAAGATGAGGCAATAAGACAAATTTAATTTTTTTAAAAAAAGGCTTCTGTTATCACATAGCAAGGGGCAGTGTGACATGGTAGGGGTAGGGGTTTTGGAACCAAATTACAATCAGTTCAAATCCAAGTTCTCCCCATTCCTTGGGCAAGTCATTCAACCTTTTTGAACCTCAATTTCCTTCTCTGTGAAATGGGGTTAGTAATACCTGCAAATTCTAAGTAATAATGGGCTTGGCACTGAGAGAGCTGTAAACAAACAGTAGCTATGATAATTATAATAAAAGAGCACTTTAAATTGACAATGACTTTAGCAGTCATAATAATGTCATTTGAATATGATACTATTCATTGAATACTCACTCAGCAACAGGTACTAGGCTAAGCATATTCTAGGTTTTGTAGTATTTAGTCCTGAGAATGACCCCCTGAGCTGTGTATAATTATTAAACAGCTAAGAAGAATGAACCCTGAAATAGTAAGTTACTTTCCCAAAGTCACACAGGAATTCCGGTGCCTGGCCAGGACAAAAGCCTGTTTCCTATCTTCCAGTCAGCTACACCAAATGCTAAGTTAGCACTGTCTTATGGAGGCTGCATGTCAATCCTCACTTAGGGAATCTCAAAGTTCAGTGATCAATAGAAATTATATGGAAGAGATTCCTTGGCCCTGCCTCCATAAATTCTGATCCTGCAGCTCTGCAGTGGGGTCATGGGAATTTGCTAAGTGGCAGATTGTATTTCCCAAAGCTGGCCACAATAATACTTTCCATCCCACATGCTCTTTCTGAATCTTGACACTTCCCCTATCAAGAGGATGAATTTATGAACTCTTGAAACTTGGTGGGCCTTTTTTACTCCCTCAACCAATATAGTACAGCAGAGATGTAGATCAGAAAAGTGCAATATAATTGTACCTTGTTCTTTTGGAACCCAGCCACCATGCTGTGAGGAAGCCCAAGCATCCTTTGGAGAGCCTTACATAGAGAAGAACCAAGGCCCGCAGCCCTCAGCCCTGGCAGAAATCCCAACCAACAAGTACACCAACCTGCCAGCAATGTGAGTGAGTCATTTCAAAAGACAATCCCCCAGTCCCCAGTGGAGCCGACCCAGCAGAGACAGTCCTGATGAACTCTCCCCAAGTTGAAGATTCACTGGGAAACTAGTTGCTGTTGTTTTAAGCTACTACAATTTGGAACAACGTGTTACACAGCAATAAATAACCAATACTCTGCATTTTTAACAAGCCTCGCCAGGTGCTTCCATCACAGGCGATCAGAAGTCTACAGTGTGGAATAGACTGCCCTTTGCCAGATCTTTGTGGATGTGGAATGAACATTAGTTAACTATTTCTGCCCCTCACATTGCAGAGTTTCTGTTTATAAGCACCAAAGCCATGTTTGCAGAGAGACTTCAAAAGTCCGCTTCTCTGACCAAGAGCAGTGGCTCATACCTTTAATCCCAACAGCTTGGGAGGCCAAAGCAGGAGGATTGCTTAAGCCCAGGAGTTCAAAACCAGCGTGGTAAACAGTGAGACCCCTTGCCCCCGCCAACTCTACAAAAAATAAAATTAAAAAATTAGCCAGATGTGGTGGTACATGCCTGTGGTCCCAGCTACTCAGGAGGCTAAGGGGGGCGGGTGGGGATCACTTGAGCCCAGGAGTTAGACACTGCAATGAGCTGTCATTGCACCACTGCACTCCAGCCTGGGTGACAGAGTGAAACCCTATCTCTAAAAAACAAAACAAAACAACAAAAGAGTCCCATCCATCAGAGGAATGGGACTCTTATTACCTTGATTGTGGTGATGGTATCATAGGTATGTACATAAATCTGAACTCATCAAATTCTATACACTAAACATGTGTAGTTATTTTTGTATGCAATTATGCCTCAGTAAAGCTAATGTTTTGAAAAAGAATTTCTTCCTCCCCCACTGTGTTGATAAGTGAGCATCTTTGGCACCCATGCATGTTTGCACCAACACCTTTTCCAAGAATACTTGAATCCTTCTCCACTCCTGGGTAAGCAAACCCAATTTCCCATCCATATTTGCAGAGGTGTTTGCTACTTAAGCAAGGTGCAGCCTTGCAAATTCTTGGGTAAATAACACAAGGCTGAGAACAATATTCCCATGCCAGTAGCCACGAAGTGCAGGAAATGACAGATCTCTTAGGATTTCTCTGTCTCAGTCAAAGACTCAGCAAGGTCCTGGCTTGAAAGAGTGCATGGGCACTGTCACTCTTGGTAGAGCAGAAAGCCAAAGATGGGGCAGAGCATCATAATTAAACATGAGGACTCAAGAGTCAGGCCACTTGAATTTGGATCCTGACTCTATGACTTACTAGCTGTGTGACTTTAGGCAAGTTGCTTAACCTTTCTGAACTTCAGTTTTCCACTGTGCAAAATGAGAACAGTAAGAACTTCTTTAATGGGTTGCTGTTAAGGTAATGCAACTGTCTTATATGGGAAGAAACTTAATGTGTACTCAATAAATAGTAAAAGTTACTGTTTTTTAATGTGGTGTGATTATATGCTGCCCAGATATACAAACAGGCAGATCATAGAGGTGAAAAAGACCCTGGGATGGAAGTCAGGAGATCTGAATTCTTGTTTTGGTTTTGCCACCAATTCACTTACTCGGTGTATTAGTCTGTTTTCACACTGCTGATAAAGACATACCCAAGACTGGGCAATTTACAAAAGAAAGAGGTTTAATGGACTCACAGTTCCACGTGGCTGGGAGGCCTCACAATCATAGTGGAAGGTGAAAGGCACGTCTCACGTGGCAGCAGACAAGAGAAGATAACTTGTGCAGGGCAACTCCCCTTTATAAAACCATCAGAGCTCGTGAGACTTATTACTGTCCCAAGAATAGCACAGGAAAGACCTGCCCCATGATTCAATTACCTCTCACTGGGTCCCTCCCACAACTGTGGGAGCTATAATTCAAGATGAGATTTGGGTGGGGACACAGCCAAACCATATCACTTGGATGCCCGAGACGAGGTAGTTGATGATGTTGAACTTTAGTTGTAAACTGAAGTGGAAGGATGAGGAGGTGCTCTCTAAGCTGCCTAAGTCACTCACTTGCTGGGCCTCTTTATTTTTATTTATTTTTTTTATTTATTTTTATTTTATTTTAAGATAGGGCATCACTCTGTCACCCAGGCTGGAGTGCAGTGGCACAATCATAGCTCACTGTAGCCTCAAACTCCCGGGCTCAAGCTAGGACTACAGCCACATGCCACCATGCCCAGCTAATTTCACTCCAGCTCTTCCCTTCTTTAGACTGCTAAGAGTGTCCTGTTGCCTAATATACAAGACACTCTTCCAGACATAAATGGTAGAAAAAAATCCCAAAGAGGCTAAGCCAAAAATAAGAAATGGTTGGCTCAGAGAAACCAAACCTGTGGTTGAATGGTCAAATCCCACGGATGCAGCTAGACTCCAAGAACAGCTGGAGTCTGGGTCTCACTTCTCTCTCCCCCTCTTTTGCTTTCACTTGCTTGCTGCATTCACCCTCCCTCACAAACTGTCTTCCTCCACACTCAGGGAACATTCATAGTAATGCTTCCTATTTCACTGTTTAGACCTAAACCCACGGGAAAGAATGACTGACTGCCCTCCCTTCCTAAGTCCAAAAACCCCAGGGTGGGGATTCATTGGCCCAGTGTGGATCAGTTGCCAACTCCGTGGCCAGTCAATTGTGGCTTTGGGATGGGGCCATGTTAGACCACAGCAGCTCTCTTGGGAACCATGTGTTACCTACCTAGCCAGTCTGCACATCTGAATTTGCAACTTCTGCAGTACACCCTAAAGGGAAGCTTTTGTATTTCTCTTGTTAGTTTGCAAAGCACGTCCACTCTTACCTTCATATAATCCTTATAACAGCCTCACAATGGAAACAGCTGTCAGCCTTAAATCCAACATAATTTAGAGAGTCCTTTGGCTCAGGGAAGCTGGGTGCCCTGGCCAAAGTCACAGCCTGACCATGGCAGAGGCAAATCCAGCTAAGAACCTGGGTGTTTTAACTTCTCTTCCAGTGTTTTCTCTATTTTTTTTTTTTTTAAGAGACAGGAGCATCTTGCTTTGTCACACAGCCTAGAGTGCAGTGACACAATCAATGATAGGTCACTGCAGCCTCAAACTCCTGGTTTTAAGTGATCCTCCCACTCAGCCTCCCCAGTAGCTGCAACTATAGACACACACCACCATGCCCAGCTGATTGATTGATTAATTGATTGATTGATTGATTTTGGTAAAGATGAGATCTTGCAATGTTGCCCAGGCTGGTCTCAAACTCCTGGGCTCAAGCCATCTTCCCGCCTCCACCTCCTAAAGGGCTGGAATTACCGGCATGAGCCACCACACCTAGCCTCCTCCAGTGGTCTTTCCCAAAACACACTGCATATTTGTTTTTTCCAGAATGTTCATCAATGAAGACCCAAGAATATAATCATTGGTAGGGCCCATGTGTCCCCCACCCTGGTAGCTATGCAGGCACCTCCCTTGAGGCGGCTTTCTGGCTCTGATGTCTCCTTGCCTGTAAATAGCAGACTCAGGGACTGTCAAGCCCAGTGAGGGAAAAGCACAGGCTTCTTAGGGACCTTTCCAACCTGCTGAGAATGGAAGAAAAGGAAACAGGAGGAAACCCTGGAGAGGGCCCAGAACAGTTCCACAGTCTGGCAGAACAGATGCCATCACTGGTGCCACCACTTCGTCACCTCCTCCAGGACACTCCCTGGACCCCACAGAGAATCTGGTCTTCGGTCTTCACTGAGTATCCCCAAAGGAAGGCAGGGTTGACCTCACTGTCTTCCTTCCTTTGCAGCTTCTCTTTCTACTCTTTCAATATGGCACAGTGGTTAGGTGTGCTGGCTTGAGAGCTGGTCTGCCTGGCTATATGGCCTTGACAAGTTTTCACCTGTGTATTTCATTTTCATCCTTGATAAAAAGAGTCCCTATGTCATGGATTTATTGAAATGATTAAATAAAATCATGAAAATAAAGCGCTTGGAACAGCACCTGGCTTGTGGAAGGCGAAGTTACAATTATCATTTATATGGCTAGGAGAGTGGCTAGGAATGATAGGGGCAAATTTGTATTGCTTGTTTTCATATTATACAAGCAACGCAACCACAAAGAAAAGGCAAAGGCAGAAGCAGGGACATCTATGGAATAACTGGCATGGTCAGTTCAACAAGTCCATGTGATGGACAAAAGGGCAGGGGTATATTGTTCTAGATTTAAAGAGACTTAGAAGACACAACAGCTAAATGCAGTGTGTGGTTCTTGGTTGAATCCTGGGTCAAACAAGCCCTTTGTAAAAACATGGCCATGTGCAGGGGCTCACACCTGACATCCCAGCACTTTAGGAAGCCAAGGTGGGAAGATTGCTTGAGTTTAGGAGTTTGAGACCAACCTGGACAACATAGCAAAACCACATCTCTACAGAAACTACAAAAAATAGCCAGGCATGGTGGCACATGCCTGTAGTCCTAGCTACTCAGAAGGCTGAGCTGGGAGGATCACGTCAACCAGGGAAGCAGAGGTTGCAGTGAGCTGAGATCACACCACTGCACTCCAGCCTGGACAACAGAGCCAGACCCTGTCTCAAAACACACACACACACACACACACACATGCACACAACCATTTTGAAGGATGATTGGGGAAATCTGAATATGAACAATGTCTTAGATAACATTTAAGACATTGTTCTTAATTTTGCCAGATGTGATCATAATAATGTGGTTAGGTAGGAAAATTTTTTTAGAGACAAATACTGAAATATTTAAGGATAAAATATCCTGATGTTAGTAATTTTAAAATATTTCACCCAAAAGTAAAGAAAAAAAGATGACACAAATATAGGAAAATGTTAACAATCATTAAATTTAAATGATAGGTTTATAGGTGTTCATAATACTAGTATCTCCACTTTTGTGCATGTGGAAAAATTTTTATAGTAAACAAAACATGTTTATTGTAAAAATTTAAAGCTACAGAAAACATTCCAAAGAAAACATAGTAACTCTACGACCTAGGAGAAAATCATCTATAATGTTTGATGTATCTCCTTCCAAGTTTTGACTGCCTTAAAATTACTGCAATCAGAAGGCACATAAAATTCTGCAATTTATGCCAGGTGCCATGGCTCATGCCTGTAATCCCAGCACTTTTGGGAGGCTGATGGGGGCAGACCACTTGAGGTCAGGGGTTCGAGACTAGCCTGGCCAACATGGTGAAACCCTGTCTCTACTAAAAATACAAAAATTAGCCGGGCATGGTGGCAGGCACCTGTAATCCCGGCTACTCGAGAGCCTAAGGCAGGAGAATTGCTTGAACCTGGGAAGCAGAGGTTGCAGTGAGTCGAGATGGCACCACTGCACTCCAGCCTGGGTGACAGTGAAACTCTGTCTCGAAAAAAAATTCTGCAATTTACTTTTTCTTAACTTATGTGTATAAGTTTTTTTCCTTGTTATTAAAAAAATGCAATCATTTTTAATGATTGCAGAATATTCCTTTGAGGAGATAAAATGGAGAAGTCATAAGTCCTTCTACCATAGAATTGCAATTATAATTAAAATGATGATGATGGCTAATATTCACTGAGCACTTATTACATGCCTGAGCTCTAACATGCATTATCTCTTTTCATCTTCACAACATGTGAAGTAGTTAAGATTTTTTTTTTTGAGGGGGACAGGGTCTCACTGTGTTGCCCAGGCTGGAGTGCATTGGTGCAATCATGGCTCACTGCAGCCTCAACCTCAGGCCCAAGTGATCCTCCTGCCTCAGCCTCCCACTGGGACCACAGGCACACACCACTATGCCTAATAGCTACTATTATTATCAGAAGAAGAAAATAACACTCAGAGAAGTTAAGTGATGTATCTAGGGTCACACAGCTAGGGAGTAGCAGAACCCAGGCCATACTCAGGCTATGAGGTAAGTCCAGGCCTTTACTTTTATGTGTTTGTTCATTCACCAAACATTGACAGGGCGCCTGCCCTGAGTCAGATGTTGGACTGGGTTGTAACCCACACCAGAAGTTCACGCTGCTGCAGGACACTAATGATTTGAAATTGTCAGACTAGGCCAGGCACAGTGGCTCATGCCTGTAATCCCAGCACTTTGGGAGGCCGAGGTAGGCTAATCACTTGAGGTCAGGAGTTCGAGAGCAGCCTGGCCAACATGGCAAAACCTGTCTCTACTAAAAATACAAAAATTAGCCGGACGTGGTGGTGGGTGCCTGTAATCCCAGCTACTCAGCAGGCTGAGGTGGAAGAATTGCTTGAACCCAGGAGGCAGAGGTTGCAGTGAGCCGCCGAGATTGTGCCACTGCACTCCAGCATGGGCAACAGAGTGAGATCTGTCTCGAAAAAAAAAAAAAAAAAAAGATTGTCAGACTAAAGACCACAAGAGCCGTGATTCCTGGGGCCCTGGTCTACAATGCCTGCATTCCTTCTCCACAGAAAATAAGAAAGCCACATCTCAGCCTTCTAGTAATAACTCATCCTGCCCAGGAAAAAAGCATCCCTAGCAGCCAGAGAAGGGGCAGGGGGTAGTGATGATTTATTATTGATAATTAATGATACCAAAAACCTTTTAATATTCATATTATTTATTCTTAGCCCTGTCTGGCTGCACTGGCACAAACAGTTTGTTGTTAATGAGACTAGGAGCATTTTTAAATCAACTTAATTGATGTTTTTATGGTGTTCAGCAGATCTGAACACAGGATTTTTCAGCTGCGGAGCTGGATAAAAGCGATAGGAAGGGGGAAGAGCTCTGCAGAGACCTGGGCAAAGGAGAAGGTCACTGAGGAGCAGCCAGAGGAGGGAGGAGCCTGATGGAAACAACTGGATCTGAGAATTTTGTACTGTGGTTGTTTCCAGGTCCGCCACTTCATTTTCATCATAGCTGCACTACCCTGCAGGTTCCACCTAAGCCATGCAGTCTTGGACCTGGGACGTGACTGCTCAGTGCCTCAGTTTGCCCATCTGTAAAATGGGCATCATACTAGCCCCTTCCTCACAGGCTTGTTATGATGATAACATGACATGGGTTCATTTACGTAAAAAACTTAGAACAGTACCTGGTGTTTTGCTACTCTTAGCAGCGTTGTTACTGTTATTATTTCTCCTAATATGAATTTTATGAGGTCTCCATGGTTGACTTTAAAGCCATTTGCCAAATATTCTGGATTACCTCCTTGCAAGAAGATTTTAGATCTCCACCTTGTTGAACTCAACAAGGGCCATGTGACTTGTTGTGGATCACTATTAGGCAGGTGGAACTAACACGTGTCACTTGCCAGCAGATTTAAGAGCCAACACATTTTTCACTATGTCTTTTTTTCCTCCCGTCTGCCATGAGATTGGCAATGTTCCACTTAGAGGTTCTCCCATCTGCCAGATCCCAGAGTGAAGATGGCGCAGAGCAGAGTCACTGCCAACCGACAATGGATGTGCAACATGAGGAAGAAATAGACATTTGCTGTCAGAGGCCATGGAACCTTGGGGGTCATTTGTTACAGCAGCTAAACCTAGTCTACCATAACTGGTGCAGCATCTTGCCTTAACCAGCTCTCGGCCCAATGGGAAAACATAATCGGCAGATAAGGACTGTGATAGGGGCTTCTGAAGTCCCAAAGACCAGCACCAGATCTAGCCAGGGAGGACTGGGGGAAGGGCGCCTTTCCATTTGAGCTTGGAGAAAGTTTTATACAACAGAATGGTACTTTACATTTGTTTATTGCCTTCTCTGTTCCAGGTGGTCTACCAGTATTATCTCCTTTAATCCTCAAAACAGCCCTATGACGTAGTTATGATAATGAAGGTGATCACTCCTACATCTATTATGAGGCACTGAACTTTTAAAGTTGAAGTTTGCTGGGCGTCATGGTTCATGCCTGTAATCACAGCACTTTGGGAGGCTAAGGTGGGAGGATCACTTGAAGCTGGGAGTTTGAGAGCAGCCTGAGCAACACAGTGAGACCCTTGTCTCTACAAAAAAAAAAGAAAGAAAAATTTAGCCAGGCATAGTGATACATGCCTGTAGCCCCACCTCCTCAGGGGGATGAGGCAAGAGGATCCCTTTGAGCCAAGGAGTTTGAGACTGTGGTGAGCTATGATCACACCATTGCACTCCAGTCTGGGTAACAGAGTGAGACCCTGTCTCAACCAATCAATCCATAAAATTTTTAAAAATAATAGTAAGTAAATAAAATTTAAATAACTTGGCCAGGCGCAGTGACTCACGCCTGTAACCCCAGCACTTTGGAAGCCCAAGGCAGGCGAATCACTTGAGGTCAGGAATTCGAGACCAGCCTGGTCAACATGGTAAAACGCCATCTGTACCAAAAATACAGAAATTAGCTGGGCATAATGGTGGGTGCCCGTAATCCCAGCTACTCAGGAGCTGAGGCAGGAGAATCGCTTGAACCCAGGAGGTGGAGGTTGCAGTGAGCCAAGATCGCACCACTGCATTCCAGCCTGGGTGACAAGAGGGAGACTCCATCTCAAAAAATAAATAATAATAAGTAAAATAAAATAAAAAATAAAATGTAAGTAACTTGCTCCAAGTCCCAAGTGAGAGGCTTTGGACCAGGCAGAGTTCACATTCTTTATACGATATAACACTGTCCCCTGTATAGGTCTTCACTTTATACCTACATCTGAATCACTTGGGCAGGCAGAGGAGTGCATTAACATAAAGATTAACAGGCCCACCCAGACCTGCCATGGTGGGCAGAAGCCTCAACTGTCCGCCATGAGTTCTGCCCCCTGGTGTTGCACCTTGGTATAGCCCCCTCCCCTTAAATGCAATTAGAACCTGAGACTTGCTCCTAATCAATCGGAGATGACAGAGGTGACGGGGTATCCCACCTGTGATTACCTTTCATTTTATAAGACTCGGTCTTAGCATAGTAGAGATACTTTTTTGCCAGCCCCAAAAAAGCAAACAGCTATGGTGTGAACTGTCTATGGAGAAGGCAACATGGCATGGAACTACAGGATGTTTCCAGGACCTGAGAGTGGCCTCTACCTTATATGGCCAGTAGAAATCTAGGATTCTCCATCATACATACAGCTGCAAGCAAATAAATTCTACCAACAACTTAAATGAGTCTGGAAGTTGGTTATTCCCCAGTCAGACCTTCAGATGAGAACACAGCCCACCCAATGCCCTGACTACAGCCTTACGAGACTCTGAGCAGAGGACCCAGCTAAGCTATACCTGGAATCCTGACCCACAGAAACTATGATACAATAAGTGGGTGTTGTGTTAAACTGCTAATTATGTGGTGATTTGTTTTGAAGCAATAGAAATTAATACACCAACACCAGGCACAGTGATTCATGCCTGTAATCACAGCACTTTGGGAGGCCGAGGCAGGTGGATCACCTGAGGTCAGGAGCTCGAGAGCAGCCTGGCTAACATGGTAAAACCCCATCTCTACTGAAAATACAAAAGCAAGCCAGATGTGGTGCCACATGCCTGTAATCCCAGCTATTCGGGAGGCTGAGGCTGGAGAATTGCTTCAACTCAGGTGGTGGAGGTTGCAGTAAGCCAAGATCACATCACTGCACTCCAGCCTGGGTGGCAAAGTGAGAGTCTGCCTCAAAAAAAAAGAAAGAAAGAAAGAAGAAAGAGAGAGAGAGAGAGAGAAAGGAGAAGAGAAGAGAAAAAAAGAAAAGAAAAGAAAAGAAACTAATACACTAGCTCAATCCAAATCTCTCAAGATAGGACCCAGGATGTAACATTTTGAGTAAGATGCCTGGGTGCTTCTTATGTCCGCTAACATTTGAGATGTGTCAGTGTAATGTCTATAAACATGCCATCTTAAATCTGTGTGGCCTTGAGTAAGTTACCTAAATTCTCTGGCCTCAATTTCTTAATCTGCAAAATGGGGATAAACATATAGATCTTAATATAAGTAATAACACAAAGTGCAGTACTTGGAGCATGAGAAAGCTTCAAAAGACAGTAGCTACCACTATGTTTTTTTTTGTTTTTTTTTTTTTTGATACAGTCAATCTGTCACCCAGGCTGGAGTGCAGCTGCATAATCTCAGCTCACTGCAACCTCCACCTCCAGGGTTCAAGTAATACTCATGCCTCAGCCTCCCAAGTAGTTGGGATTACAGGAGTGAGCCACCATGCCCAACTTTTGTGTGTGTGTGTGTGTGTGTGTGTGTGTGTGTGTGTGTGTATTTTTAGTAGAGACGGGGTTTCACCATGTTGGCCAGACTGGTCTCAAACTCCTGGCCTCAAGTGATTCATGTGCCTCAGCTTTCCAAACGGCTGAGATTACAGGCGTGAACCACCGTGCCCGGCCAACTACTATGCATCGTGAAGGATGAGGAGGAGGAGGTAGTCAAGTGAAGGAGGAGGGAACAGGCATTCCCCCAAAAAGGCAACATCCCTGGGGGCATGAAAGATGTGGGGCTGTGAATGACGGAAGGGAAGTATGGATGCCCTCTAGCCAAAGACCACCAAAAGACACCCAGAGTTCAACAAAATTGGGTTTGTTGGCTTGTTGTAAAAAGGGTAACATACACCACGTAGGGCATCTCTGTAGGGGCATGTTCGAAAGAACTTATAGAACTTGGACTCCTGTTAGGCAGTTTGGAGGAGGGTTTAAGAAAGTGGGGTCTGAACTCCTGGCATAAGAATCGCTAGAACCCGGGAGGCAGAGGCTTCAGTGAGCAGAGATCGCGTGACTGCACTCCAGCCTAGGCAACAGAGCAAGACTCCATCTCAAACAGAAAAAAAAGAAAAAAAGAAAGCGGAGCTTTGGCTGGTGTGGCGGGTCACGTCTATAACCCCAACAGTTTGGGAGGCTGAGGTGGGAGGATGGCTTGAGGCCAGGAGTTCAAAACCAGACTGGGCAACATAGCCAAGACCCCATTTCTACAAAAAATTTAAAAATTAGCTAGGTTTGGTTGCTGCTGCCTATAGTCCCAGGTACTCAGGAGGCTAAGGTGGGAGGATTACTTGAGCCCAGGAGTTGGAGATTGCAATGAGCTATAATTGTGTGGCTGTACTCCAGCCTGGGTGACAGAGTGAGGCCCTGTCTCAAAAAAAAAAAAAAAAAAAAGTAGGGGGGAGGGGCGCGGGGGGCTTTCTTCTGGTTTGAATGCTATCAGGAAGCAGGAGATAAGTCTCTAACTGGGTTATCTTAATAAATGTTAGCAAGAAAAAAAGGAAGTAAGGTTAAAGCTGTAATTGGTGGAGAAGTGGCCATCACTCAGAGGAGCCAGGATGAAGATTGTTTGGTTATTTTTGAGGTTTGGACAATGCTCATGTTTTCTGACATGACTGTGGAGTGGTTTTGTCTTGTCTGACTCATCACAGTCACCGAGTGACATTGCTCTTCTCTCTCCCTCTCCCTATCCACGCCTGTGAAAATCCTAATTGTCCTTTGTGGTTCATCTCAGAACCTCCTCCTCCACGAAGCCTTCTAGGTTCACCCTGACCCCTGTTGGGACCACTGCCCCCTAAAACCCTTCCCTCAAAACCATTTTATGCTCAAACGTGCTGCACAGTAGAAGGGTCTGATGGTCTTGATACTGGTTGGATATCAAAGACAAGACAGCCTATATCAGAGGTCAGCAAGAAGAGGAAAAGGGCCCAAAGGGGCCGGTAAGGGCTGGGGGACATTGTTTCCTAATGACTATGAACAGGCTTGACCGTAGTGGGAAGCCGCAGGCACTCAGCCGGCAGAACCTGCCCACCAGGGAGTAAGGGCCAAGGTGAGCCAGATGGAGGATCTACCCACCTGTGGACTCTATGAGTTGGAAGATAATGACTCAGAATTGAAAGGACTTATTTGTTCATTCTTCTGAACTACTGATCAGTTAGTCATAAAGATGGTTAGTCTTGGACCTATGTCAGGTACAGAGTTGAGCTAATTATATTCAGAAATTATGGTGGTTTCAGGGTTGAGTTTCCAGTACACACAGGGCTCTGGGCAAGCTGGAGCCCCTGGGGTTTGCCAGCGGTGACAGTGGTTCCCTCACTAGACAAGCTCAGGTAATGTTCCCAAACCCACAGACATCCACTTGAGGACTGGGACTCCCTCAAATCCTTTTAATGAACTCCTTTTCTGCTTAATTAGCCTAAGTTGGCTTCTGTTAAGAATCCCAGTGGGTACACCTACACCCCACCTACTCAGGAAGGATCATTGTTAACTCCAAGGTGTTCAAATTTCCAAATCTTTTTCTGGTCTTATGTGAATTAATACTTTTTCATAAAAATGGAATCGCATTTTACATAATGTTGTATAACCTACCACAATTTATTTGAGCAATTCACCAATTGTTTGAAGTGTTAAGCTTTTTCCAACTAATCCTCTATTTTTTAACAATTTGTTCCAACTAATTCTTGATTTTTTCCAGATTTCACAAAGAGTGGAACTATTTGACTAATAATGGATTACAAAGAAAGCTCTGTCCCACCTTCCAGTTCTTTCATCAAACAAAATATTGATGGCTAACCACCAGTTTTTGAGTGCTTCATATGGCACTGTGCTAAGTTTTGTAAATTATTATGGTAAAAACAAAAAACACGTAATATAAAATGCACTATCTTAATGCTTTTTTTTTTTTTTTTTGAGATGGAGTCTCCCTGTTGCCCAGGCTGGAGTGCAATGGCACGATCTCAGCTTATTGCAACCTCTGCCTCCTGGGTTCAAGCGATCCTCCTACCTCAACCTCCTGAGTAGCTGGGATTACAGGTGTGTGCCACCACGCCTGGCTAATTTTTTGTATCTTTAGTAGAGACAGGGTTTCACCGTGCTGGCCAGGCTGCTGTCAAACTCCTGACCTGGTGATACACCCGCCTCAGCCTCCCAAAGTGCTGGGATTACAGGAGTGAGCCACCGCGCCCGGCCATCTTCATCATTTTTAAGTGTACAGCACAGTAGCATTAACTATATGCACACTGTCATATAGTTGACATGCACAATCTCTAGAACGTTTTTATCTTGCAAAACGGAGATTCTATATCTATTGAACAACAGCACCCCTTTTGCCCCTCGCCACAGTCCCCAGCAACTACC
>NW_012102732.1:289116-298278 GCF_000951045.1 Mandrillus leucophaeus | reverse complement strand
ATAAAGATGGTTAGTCTTGGACCTATGTCAGGTACAGAGTTGAGCTAATTATATTCAGAAATTATGGTGGTTTCAGGGTTGAGTTTCCAGTACACACAGGGCTCTGGGCAAGCTGGAGCCCCTGGGGTTTGCCAGCGGTGACAGTGGTTCCCTCACTAGACAAGCTCAGGTAATGTTCCCAAACCCACAGACATCCACTTGAGGACTGGGACTCCCTCAAATCCTTTTAATGAACTCCTTTTCTGCTTAATTAGCCTAAGTTGGCTTCTGTTAAGAATCCCAGTGGGTACACCTACACCCCACCTACTCAGGAAGGATCATTGTTAACTCCAAGGTGTTCAAATTTCCAAATCTTTTTCTGGTCTTATGTGAATTAATACTTTTTCATAAAAATGGAATCGCATTTTACATAATGTTGTATAACCTACCACAATTTATTTGAGCAATTCACCAATTGTTTGAAGTGTTAAGCTTTTTCCAACTAATCCTCTATTTTTTAACAATTTGTTCCAACTAATTCTTGATTTTTTCCAGATTTCACAAAGAGTGGAACTATTTGACTAATAATGGATTACAAAGAAAGCTCTGTCCCACCTTCCAGTTCTTTCATCAAACAAAATATTGATGGCTAACCACCAGTTTTTGAGTGCTTCATATGGCACTGTGCTAAGTTTTGTAAATTATTATGGTAAAAACAAAAAACACGTAATATAAAATGCACTATCTTAATGCTTTTTTTTTTTTTTTTTGAGATGGAGTCTCCCTGTTGCCCAGGCTGGAGTGCAATGGCACGATCTCAGCTTATTGCAACCTCTGCCTCCTGGGTTCAAGCGATCCTCCTACCTCAACCTCCTGAGTAGCTGGGATTACAGGTGTGTGCCACCACGCCTGGCTAATTTTTTGTATCTTTAGTAGAGACAGGGTTTCACCGTGCTGGCCAGGCTGCTGTCAAACTCCTGACCTGGTGATACACCCGCCTCAGCCTCCCAAAGTGCTGGGATTACAGGAGTGAGCCACCGCGCCCGGCCATCTTCATCATTTTTAAGTGTACAGCACAGTAGCATTAACTATATGCACACTGTCATATAGTTGACATGCACAATCTCTAGAACGTTTTTATCTTGCAAAACGGAGATTCTATATCTATTGAACAACAGCACCCCTTTTGCCCCTCGCCACAGTCCCCAGCAACTACCCTTCTACTTTCTATTTATATGAGCTTGACTACTTTAGATACCTCACATGCTATAGTTTGAATGTTTGTCTTCCAAATCTCATGTTGAAATTTGATCCCCAAGATTGGGGGTGGAGCCTAATGGGACGTGTTTGGGTCGTAGGGGTAGATCCCTCATGAACGTCTTGGTGCTATCCTCATGGTAATGAGTTTCCACTCTATTAGTTTCTGTAAGAGCTGATTGTTAAAAAGAGGCTGGCATCTCGCCCTCTCTCTCTTGCTTCCTCCCCCACACTGTAATCTTGCACATGCCAGCTTCCCTTCACCTTCCACCATGATTGGAAGCAGCCTGAGGCCTCACCAGAAGCTGAACAGATGCTGGTGTCGTACTTCTTGTACAGCCTGCAGAATCATGAGCCAAATAAACCTTTTTTTCTTTATAAATTACTCAGTCTCAGGTATTACTTTATAGCAACACAAACAGGCTAAGACACGCATATAAACAGAAATATGAATATTTGTCTTTTTTTTTTTTTTTGAGGTGGAGTCTCACTCTGTCGCCCAGACTAGAGTGCAGTGGCATGATCACGACTGACTGCAATCCACCTCCTGGGTTCAAGCAATTCTCGTACCTCAGCTTCCCGAGTAGCTGGGACTACAGGTGCGGTGGCATATTTGTTGTTTCGTGACTAACTTATTTCAATTAGCGTAATGTCCTCAAGGTTCATCCATGTTGTGCCATATGACAAGATTTTCTTCTTTTTTAATGCTGAGTAATATTCAATTGTATGTATATACCACATTTTCTTTATCCATTCATCCATCAATGGACATTTAGGTTGCTTCTACCTCTTGTCTATTGTGAATAATGCTGCAATGATTATGGGTGTGAAAATCTCTCTTTGAGATCTGTTTCCAGTTCTTTTGGGCATGCAATCCTTGACTTACGATAGTTCAACTTAAAATTTTTCAACTTTATAATGGTGCAAAAGCAGTATAGATTCAATAGAAACCATACTAAAAGTATCCATACAATCATTATGTTTTTCACTTTCAATAACACATTTAATAAATTACATGAGATAATCAACACTTTATTATAATATTGGCCTTGTGTTAGATTATTTTGCCCAACTGCAGGCAAATGTAAGTGTTCTGAGCATGTTTAAGGTAGATGAGGCTAAACTACGACATTCAGTAGGTAAGGTATATTAAATGCATTTTCAACTTAATGATATTTTCAGCTTATGATGGGTTCATCAGGACATAATCCCATTATGACTCAAGGAGCATCTGTATACCCAGAAGTGGTATTGCTGGATCATTTTTTTTTTTTTTTTTTTTTGAGACGGAGTCTCACTCTGTAGCCCAGGCTGGAGTGCATTGGTGTGATCTCGGCTCACTGCAACCTCCGCCTCCGGGGTCCAAGTGATTCTCCTGCCTCAGCCTCTCGAGTACCTAGGACTACAGGTGCGAGCCACCACGCCCAGTTAATTTTTGTATTTTTAGTAGAGACGGTGTTTCCCCATGTTGACCAGGCTGGAGCTCCTGACCTCGTGATCTGCCTGCCTCGGCCTCCCAAAGTCCTGGGATTACAGGTGTGAGCCACCACGCCTGGCCTATTAATTCTACTTTTAATCTTTTGAAAGGCCTCTGTACTTTTTTCATAGTGGCTGCACCATTTTACAATCTCACCTACAGTGCACCAGGGTTCCAATTTTTCCATATCCTCACCAACATTTGTTATTTTCTGTTTTGTGATAATGGCCCCAACAGGCATGAGGTGATAGTTCATTGTGGTTTTGACTTGCATTTTCCTAATGATTATAATGTTGAGCATCTTTTCCTGTGTTTGTTGGCCATTTGTATATTTTCTTTGGAGAAATGTCTATTCAAATCCTTTGACTGTTTTTTAATCTAGTCATTTGGTTTTTGCTGTTGTTGTTATTGCTAACTTGTGGGAGTTCTTTATATAGTCTGGATATTAACTCCTTATTAGACATATGGTTTGCAAATATTTTCTCCCATTCCATAGGTTGCCTTTTCACTGTATTGATGGTTTCCTTTGCTGTGTCTAATTTCTTAACTTGTGCTATCTCATTTAATTCTCATCAAAATCCAGGGTGACGGTGGGGGGATTCAGAAGGGGAAGCTGAGCCCTAGATAGGTCATTGCTTGCCCAAGGCCACACAGCCTGTAGTGCCAGAGCCAAGATTCAAATTTGTATTTTCTAATGAAACTCTCTTGCCACTCTAGAGCAGGGACAATCCACCTGTCTTGGAGATGCTTAGAAATTCACTTAGGTCCGGGCACGGTGGCTCATGCCTATAATCCCAGCAATTTGGGAGACGGAGGAGGGCGAATCATGAGGTCAAGAGATCAAGACCATCCTAGATGGTGAAACACCATCTCTACTATAAAAAAAAATACAAAAATTAGCTGGGCATGGTGGTGTGTGCCTGTAGTCCCAGCTACTCAGGAGGCTGAGGCAGGAGAATCACTTGAGCTGGGGAGACAGAGGTTGCAGTGAGCCAAGATCGCGCCACTGCACTCCAGCCTGGCAACAGAGTGAGATTCAATCTAAAAAACAAAACAAAACAAAACAAAACAAAAAAGAAATATTCACATAGGAACAGCTCTTAGGCGGCCCTGACCCCTCCAACATTTGCCCCAAATACCTGATAAGGTCTGACTCTGTACTTCTCTAAATTCCTTATTCCCCTCCCACTCCTGTCTCTTCTCTCCAGGACTAAGTCAGTAACAAGGAGACTCAATGCTAGGCATATGTGCCACCTCTACCTTCTCTAGAACCTAATTCTCATCAATCATTCTCTTTTTCCTGGTGGGCCTAAACTGATTCTCAGAATCTTTCTTGATACAGTATTCCAAGCAGCCTCTATCCAGAGCTGACATGTGAGATGAAACCCCTTCGCCATCTCTACTCTAGACTAGGAGTTTTTCCAGAGCAGAAACTGTACAGGATTCATCTCTTTAATGAAAAATTTTCAATACTAACAGCAACATTTTGTTAGCTGTTAACATGCCTGAAGTATGTTAAAGGCTTTGTTTACCTGTTTATATGTATTCTCCCTGTTACAAGGAAGATAATACTCATTTCTCAGATGAGGAAAGTAAGGCACAGAATGCTTAAATGATGCACACAAAATTGTATTACTGGTAAATGGTGGAGCCAAGATTGCAACTGATGAAGCTTGACTGACACAACACCACATCAGCCCTGCCCCATCCCTGTCTGTGTCCCCGAGCTCCACACAGTGCTTGGCATGCAGTAAATACATAATCAGCATTTTGTAAATGAATGAATGCACGAATGCTTGCATGAATGAATGAACTGGCTTAAGGTCTGGTGCCAGGGTAAGAGGGGACCAGCTGTTGCAGACCCATGGCAGGCTGGGCCGTGGGAGATGGTTTCTGACTCAGACCTAGCTCCCAAACCAGGCAGGAAGAATGCCTCCCTGCTTCTCAGCCTGAGAGTCAAACCTTCCAAGATTATAATTATCCTGCTTGCCCCACCCACGGCCCTGCTTCTCCTCAGAGCCACAGCTCACAGGCCTGAGGGCTCCAAATGAGAGGGGGCGGGTGGGGGTTGACAGATGGAGGGGTGCCTCAGGGGTTCTTTTAGTCAGAGAGCTGGAGAAACCAGGGTAGGGGGAGGCTGCGGTGCTGGAATGGAGGAGGGAAGCTGCACAGGTCACTGCGCATCCCCGTGGTATTATCTGAGTTACCCAAGAGGTGGGGCACAGGCAGAGTGGTGAGCAAGTGCCACCGAGAGCAGATATTCAGTGGGCGCAGCCTTGAAAAGAGGTGGGGTCTTGGACTGTTCATTGCTTCTCTCCAGGCCTCCATTTCCCCATCTCTAAAGTGACAGAGGAGCTCAGGTCCTCTCTAACTGGCAGGCACATGTCTTGCGTAAAGAAAACAAATTTGCATCACCGTCGGTCTGCCCCACCCTCTTTCTCCCCCAGTTCCAGGCTGGCACTTTGGTGCAGACTTCCCTCTGTCCCTAACATCATTTTCATCACCCAGGGCTATGTCAGAGTCACCTGTGATCATGAGTCCTTTCTCAATCCCTCCCCGCAACAGGCATGTACAAGGGGGCCATGACAGCTGGTACCATACATTTGGTCATGTATGTTAATATCAGTAAACCATTTGTTATGCACGTTTACCACTGTTGCTGGACTTTATGGCCACTCTATAAACAGCACCCTGTAAAGGCTAGAGGGGAAGCTCATGGGTTTTGCAATCAAGTAGGCTGAATTCCATACCTGGTTCCCACACTTACCACCTATGTGGCTTGGGTAAATCTCCACTTCTTTTCACTGAGCCCGGTTTTTCCTCATCTGTCCAATGGGCATTGAACAGGTACAGAAATGACAAGCATATAGTAGTTATCCAAGGTTCAGTAACTCCTACTATTACTTTATTATTTTCCCAAGTGCTAAGAGTTGTCTCCTACTCAAGACCAAGCAGGTAAGTAAAGGGCCCTCAAGAAACAACCTCTAGTGAAGTTATTAGAAGAAACCTCCAGCCTGGGCAACATAATGGCACCTCATCTCTACAAAAAAATACAAAATACAAAATACAAAAAATTCGCCCAGCATGGTGGCACATACCTGTAGTTCCAGCTACTCAGGAGGCTGAGATGGGAGAACCACCTGAGCCTGGGAGCTTGAGGCTATAGTGAGCCATGATTGTACCACTACACTCCAGCCTGGGTGACAGACCCAGACACCGTCTCAAAAAAAAAAAAAAAAAGAAAGAAAAAAACAGAAGAAGAAGACACCAGAGGTGTGAGTTTCTATGTACAAGTCACGTTACAAAGAGATGAATGCACACTTGCTTAAAGAGGGGAACAAGTGATGTGGTGAATACTGGAGCTCAGTTCTGTGTCATGCTAAAAGGTGGCATACCCTGAGCCTCAGTCTCCTCATCCATACAATGGGAGTGTTCATAGAACCTAGCATGAAGGGCAATAGTTAGAATTAAGTGAAACAAGGTAAGTACTTAGCACAGGACCTGGCTTACAGGAAACAATTAATGCCAGTCATAGGGGAGACATTAGCATTTGGGTCACCTGATTGATAGAGCAATAATCTAGCGATGGCCTGGGCTCACAGCCTGTGTAAGTGGATTAAGATGTGATGAGGCTACGGCTCACACCTGTAATCTCAGCACTGTGGGAGGCCGAGGTGGGTGGATCTCTTGAGGTCAGGAGTTCGAGATCAGCCTGGCCAACATGGTGAAACCCCAACTCTACTAAAAATATACACAAAAATTAGCTGGATGTGGTGGTGCATGCCTGCAATCCCAGATACTCAGATGGTTGAGGCATGAGAATCACTTGACCCCAGGTGGCAGAGGTTGCAGTGAGCTGACATTGTACCACTGCACTCCAGCCTGGGTGACAGAGAAAGACTCTGTCAAAAAAAAAAAAAGAAAAAGAAAAAGAAAGAAACAAAAAAGAAAAAGAAAAAGAAAAAAGACATGATGAGGATGAGGAAAGAAAAAGCACTAGCTTAGCCTGCAAGGAGCCTGGCAGGGTCGGACTGCCAAGAAGTGTAGCTCTTGTAGCATTTCCCTCTGACCGTGGCCAGCTGCTCTGCACCTCCTTTTAGGGCTAGCAAGAAGAGAAACAGGAAGAAAATGCAACAAGCAAAATTCACTGTAGAATAAGGGAAAACTTCTGACCGCAGTGGAAGACGTGAAATCACAGGACAAGGGCACCATGGCACGGTGTCATCCTCGTTTCTGAAACAAATCTCTCGTCCACTCTTGCTTCCCTTGACCCGCCAGCTTCAGCTTCAGCTGCAGCTGTGTGTCTGGTCCCCGTGCACCTGACACAGTTCCTCCACAGCCTTCCACGGCCCTCCACATTTCTCTTTTGGGGCTTTTTCCAGAACTACAGAATCTCACTCCTTTGGGCCTCCACGCACAAGGCAGCCTAGAATTGCAGAGTTACGCCCTGGACAACCTTCAACCATCGATGGATAAATGCCCGAGCTCCCTCGACACACAGAGGAACACTTCCGAAGTTTATTCTGGTGGCTTCTCCAGGTCCCCAGAGGCACTGAGACCCAGTTTCCCACAACTCAATAACATGCCTTTTATTGGCTTCTTCCCCCTTGGAGATTTACACTACTTCCTCCCTCACTCCTGCCTCCTGGGGTCCCCTCCCAAATAAAACACCTGTACCAATGTCCTTGTCCCAGGCTCCAATATCAGAAGAATTCAAACTAGGACATAAACCTGGCAGCACCACCTCTCTACCTGGTCCAGGATGTCCTTGCTGGCCTCTCCCCCAGGCCGATTTGATCCTGCCTCTCCTGCTTTGTCTAACATCTGGTGCTGACATCTGCATGGTAGACACATCCTATCCTATTGTCACAGTGCATCTGTGAGCTCGTGCCCCGCTCAGCTCCAAGGTGTTCACAGGACGAGACAGTCTCCTGGTCACCTGAGGGTCAAGTAGGTCAGGACACCCTTGTTTTTATTGCAGTTGTGATCATTATCAACAACCACATGGAGTCTGGTGACTTCTGTGTTGACGCTTTGCGTTTCTAGAAGGTAATATGGCGTGCTATAGAAAAAAACCACTGAGTTAAAAGTTAAGATGTCAAGGCTGGATGCGGTGGCTCATGCCTGTAATCTGGGCACTTTGGGAGGCCGAGGTGGGCGGATCACTTGAGGTCAGGAGTTCGACAGCAGCCTCGCCAACATGATGAAACCCTGTCTCTACTGAAAATACAAAAATTAGCCAGGCGTGGTGGCAGGCACCTGTAATCCCAGCTACTCAGGAGGCTGAGGCAGGAGAATCGCTTGAACCTGGGAGACGGAGTTTGCAGCGAGCCCAGATCACACCATTGCACTCCAGCCTGAGCGACAAGAGTGAGACTCCGTTTCAAAAAAAAAAAAAGTTAAGATATCAAGATTCTTAAACATTATCTGTAAGTTCAATAAAGGAATAGTTACATGAATAATGACATATTCACTCAATAGACTACTCTGCAACCATTTATGATTTTAAAGTATGTTATTATAATAATTTTTGCTAAGCACTTAGTATATTCCACACAGTGGGCTAAAAGCTTTTCCACGCATTTTCTCATCTAATCCCCACAATAACCCATAATATAGGTACTAGTATTATCATCATCATCATCATCACTATTACTATTATTCTCATTTCACAAGTGAAGAAATTGAGTCTTTATAAAAATCATCAGCTAATGCTTACAATGCAATGTTGAGGTAAACAGTAGGATATGAAATGGTATGTTCAATATATCTCAGTTATATGTAAATATATATGTAGAGAAAAAAAAAGATGGTGTATTACAATGTTGGCCATTCTTGTCTCTGGGTAATGGGATTATAGTCACATTTATTTTCTCCCCATCTAACTTGCTCAGTGGTTATGGGTAATTCACTTTCAGGCTGAGGCTCTGCTGCCCTGCCGTCACCTCCACGAGATACAGGTTAGGCCCCCATGCTCCACCTTCTCCTCCTTAAGAAGCAGGGGCCAGAGCCCATGAGCTCTGAGGATTCTACAATTTGGATGTCAAGAGGAAACTGCCAGGAGCCAGAGCCCAGCATCAAGAGAGGTTGCAGCAATTACGCTGGGTCAGATCATCAAAAGGACCTACAAGACTCCAACAAAGTAAAAGGCCTAAAAGGTTTTTCAATTTTTTTTTTTTTTTATATTTCAAAGAGAGACAGAGTCTCGCCATGTTGCCCAGGCTGGTTTTGAACTCCTGGGCTGAAGCCATCCTTCTGCCTTGGGCTCCCAAAGTGCTGGGATTACAGGTGTGAACCACTGCACCTGGCCCTGAATGGTTTTATTACAGGCAAAGGATACAGAACAATAAGAGTAAGAAAACTCAGAGCAACTTCAGGAAGATCCACAGCATCCATGAGCAGTTGCTAAGGCCCCCCTCAGTCGCACAGGACTGGTTTGGCCTCTGCAT
>NW_012102732.1:285980-289066 GCF_000951045.1 Mandrillus leucophaeus | reverse complement strand
CTCAGCTCCAAGGTGTTCACAGGACGAGACAGTCTCCTGGTCACCTGAGGGTCAAGTAGGTCAGGACACCCTTGTTTTTATTGCAGTTGTGATCATTATCAACAACCACATGGAGTCTGGTGACTTCTGTGTTGACGCTTTGCGTTTCTAGAAGGTAATATGGCGTGCTATAGAAAAAAACCACTGAGTTAAAAGTTAAGATGTCAAGGCTGGATGCGGTGGCTCATGCCTGTAATCTGGGCACTTTGGGAGGCCGAGGTGGGCGGATCACTTGAGGTCAGGAGTTCGACAGCAGCCTCGCCAACATGGTGAAACCCTGTCTCTACTGAAAATACAAAAATTAGCCAGGCGTGGTGGCAGGCACCTGTAATCCCAGCTACTCAGGAGGCTGAGGCAGGAGAATCGCTTGAACCTGGGAGACGGAGTTTGCAGCGAGCCCAGATCACACCATTGCACTCCAGCCTGAGCGACAAGAGTGAGACTCCGTTTCAAAAAAAAAAAAAGTTAAGATATCAAGATTCTTAAACATTATCTGTAAGTTCAATAAAGGAATAGTTACATGAATAATGACATATTCACTCAATAGACTACTCTGCAACCATTTATGATTTTAAAGTATGTTATTATAATAATTTTTGCTAAGCACTTAGTATATTCCACACAGTGGGCTAAAAGCTTTTCCACGCATTTTCTCATCTAATCCCCACAATAACCCATAATATAGGTACTAGTATTATCATCATCATCATCATCACTATTACTATTATTCTCATTTCACAAGTGAAGAAATTGAGTCTTTATAAAAATCATCAGCTAATGCTTACAATGCAATGTTGAGGTAAACAGTAGGATATGAAATGGTATGTTCAATATATCTCAGTTATATGTAAATATATATGTAGAGAAAAAAAAAGATGGTGTATTACAATGTTGGCCATTCTTGTCTCTGGGTAATGGGATTATAGTCACATTTATTTTCTCCCCATCTAACTTGCTCAGTGGTTATGGGTAATTCACTTTCAGGCTGAGGCTCTGCTGCCCTGCCGTCACCTCCACGAGATACAGGTTAGGCCCCCATGCTCCACCTTCTCCTCCTTAAGAAGCAGGGGCCAGAGCCCATGAGCTCTGAGGATTCTACAATTTGGATGTCAAGAGGAAACTGCCAGGAGCCAGAGCCCAGCATCAAGAGAGGTTGCAGCAATTACGCTGGGTCAGATCATCAAAAGGACCTACAAGACTCCAACAAAGTAAAAGGCCTAAAAGGTTTTTCAATTTTTTTTTTTTTTTATATTTCAAAGAGAGACAGAGTCTCGCCATGTTGCCCAGGCTGGTTTTGAACTCCTGGGCTGAAGCCATCCTTCTGCCTTGGGCTCCCAAAGTGCTGGGATTACAGGTGTGAACCACTGCACCTGGCCCTGAATGGTTTTATTACAGGCAAAGGATACAGAACAATAAGAGTAAGAAAACTCAGAGCAACTTCAGGAAGATCCACAGCATCCATGAGCAGTTGCTAAGGCCCCCCTCAGTCGCACAGGACTGGTTTGGCCTCTGCATCGTGAACCCCCTAGTGCATGGGGAAGAGCTGGGCTTCAGGGAACTTCAATGAGACTTTTGCTCATCTTATTTCCCTCTGGTCACATAGCCCAAACCAGGCTAAGTAACCAGGCATAATAATTGAAACCAGGTGCCAACCATCCATCTATGTTTTTCCAATAAACTACGTAGTAAGTTGGTGCAGGGCACCTCCAGGCAGCTTTGGACTTCTGACAGCATGTTATAAATCACTGATTAGTACATCCCATCCTTTCTTCGCCAAGCTTCTGGTTCCAGTGTCTCTGGAGAAAATGCACAGAGTTACACAGACTAGCTTCAAATTGGCCCTATTCTTACAGAGGCTTAGGATGAAGATTAGCCTTCCTGGGCCCCTGGAGTTGCACCCCAGCTTTGCTCCAGATGAAGACCTAGAATCCTGAAATCACAGCTTGGGTACCAGGTGTGCGAAGTCATGGATAAATGCCCAAGCTCCCTCAACGCACAGAGGACCAAGTGCATGAACCTCCTGGTCATGGAGATGTGCTTGGATATGTCCTCCTGGAACCTGAGCCCAGACTGGCATGGCTCATTCAGTTGCCACTGATGCTCTGATCCTGGAGAAGTGGGAGCAAGGAAGGTGAGGATGGAGACTGGCTTTTCTTGCCTCCCTTACTTCTTAACCCTCCCCCATGCCCCACCTCCCTTAAAGTCCTCTGCCAATATTCCATAGCCTAACAGAGTAGAGTAAGCTTGAGATGCAGGAGAAACTGACCAACCTGAATCACACCTTCATTCAATGAATATTCATGTCTCATATGTAAGGAGCTTGCGGATACTCTAGAGCTCATGGAAGTAGACAGAAGTTGTCTCTATTCATGTGGGGTTTATAATCTAAAAGGAGGCAGGTAATTAACAAATAAACATTCAAATGAATACACAACTTCAAATAGTACAAGGAAAAGGAAACAATTTGTTGTGAGAGAGAATAAAGGGTGTTGGAACCTGCAAGAGATCAGAGACCAGGAGGAAGTGACACTCAATAAGGGACTGGTATTTAAGCTGAGAGCTGTAGGAAGGACTGATTGACATAGAAGAAGGGGAAGGCAGAGGGAACAGCATGTGTGAAGGCCCTGAGGAGGGATTGCTCAGCAAGTCAAAGAAAAGTGACTGGAGGCCGGTGTGGCTGGATGTGGCAGGTGTGGGCAAGAGTGGTAGCAGATGTGAGGTTGGAATGGCAGAAGAGCATTGTGCAGGGCCCTGCAGCCACAGCAAGGAATTTGGAACTTATTCCAGATGTGATGATCTCATGGGTTGACTTCTCCAAAAGCAGAGCCTGAGACGAGGATTTGGGTGCTGGTGGTTGACTTGGAAATTGATTTCTGAAAGCAGGAACAAGGAAAGGAAAAGATTTAGGAGACAAAGCCATATATATGTCCATCATCAAGATCACCACTGAGAACAACAAAAGCTCTGTGCTGCAAGGACCTCGCAAAAAGCATGCAGGAAGCCTCCTGGAATTTTCCACCTGAAGTAGGGATAGTGGCACAATTTAT
>NW_012102732.1:283810-285425 GCF_000951045.1 Mandrillus leucophaeus | reverse complement strand
GCATGGAGTACCTCAGCCACCAATGGGGAGCCTAAGACAGTCTTTAAGTGGGAGAGGGCCATCTGATTGCACCTTAGATGCCATCTGCCCAGCTGTGCACACAAAGGGAACAAGAACCTTGTATGTGTTAAGTACCTACTCCATACACCAATACTGGGAGCTTTATATGCATTATTCTTAATTATTCACAGTAGGAGTGATTATCTCCATCCGTCATGATCAGGGATTTCAGGTGGTCCTAGCTGACAAATTTCCCCAGGGGTAACTTCTCTCCCTCCATTTGATCCATGCCAAAGATGAGTCTTAGCACGTGAGTCTGATGCTTAAGGAGCTTACTCTGGCATGTTCTTACGAGACAGACAGTGGGAGGAGGCTGGTGGCATGGCCAGACACAGCCGCAGGTCAGATGACTGACTGACCAGGAGGGTGTCCATCCAGAGACCATTATCAAAGTTTGGGGGATCCTTCCCCCTTCCTTCTATCTGTATTCAGTCCAGGTCCCTTACCAGGTGTTTCTTACATAAAAGGAGTTTAAGCTATTCTTGTGAGAATAAGCTTTATTTTAAGATTTATGAAAGTTATATCTGTGCCGATTTAACTTTGTCTCCTGGAAATCCCCGGGCCAGGCTGCATCACACTAAGTGACAGGTAGTCTCAGCCCCGCAAGATGCTCAGATAGGTTTTATGGCTACCATTAATCTTATAACCCCTAGATGTCTTTTATCGTATACTACACCAGCTTACAGATGTGGAAACTGAGGCTCGGAGGACTGCACTAATTTGCAGGTCTCACAGACAGGGAGTAATGGAGCCGGGAGCTCCTACCAGCCCCTAATGCTCTTGTCTGCAGCTGCAGCAAGATCAGGGGACCCCACTGTGTTCTTATCTGGGTTTCTTCACTCGGCATGGGTCTTCTCTGGCTCCGTTGGTGCCAAGAAGCAGTTCTGGAGAGCCCTGGTCCCCGGCATTTTGACTTTCTGCCCCTGCAGGTGTTCGCCTCCCCCACACACAGAACTGTGCCGCCATGAAGGCTAATTATAAGTGCCGGGTATTTATAGTGAGTTTCTCCACCCAGTGCTTCCAGCACCTCGAGGGAACTATTTACAGAATCCTCCCAGCACCTCAGAGAGAAAGGCAGAGCCAAGCAGGGGAAACTGAGGTGAAGCGACGGGGCGACATCTCCCATGTTAAGGACCCTCAGCCAAGGAAGGCTTGCAGAGTGTTCTCACAGCAAGCACCGGGATTTGACTAGACAGCTGTCAGAGAGAGTGAGAGGAAACCCATGAATGCACACTTCCCAGATGTCTGGTAACCACGGACTGGGCCATTTCCAAGCACCAACTCATTTCCTCTCTGTGCCTCGATTTTCCAATCTGCAAAATGGGGCTGTGAGGCTATGCCTCATAGACTTGTGAGATTTAAATGAGTTTAAACAGGTGAAGGAGAGAGTCTGGCAAGGAGTAAGCTTCAAAAAATGCTATCAACTATTTATTATTTTTTATCACCTTTACAACTAATCTAATAAAGTAGGCAAACATCCACTGGGCTTGTTGAAAAATGAAAATAATAATTACATTTTTAATCATTTCTTCTCTAATGCATAGACTGCAAGACT
>NW_012102732.1:271745-281780 GCF_000951045.1 Mandrillus leucophaeus | reverse complement strand
AAATCCATCCCCACGATCCAATCACCTCCCACCAAGCCCCTCCTCCAACATTGGGGATTACAATTTGACATGAGATTTGAGCAGGGACACAGAGCCAAACCATATCAACCAGTCCTTAATACTTTCTATGTATTAAAATTACAAAATACTTGACATTAAAAATAATTCGAACTTTAAGGAAGGATAAAGACAGGGGAAAGTCCTCTTCCTCTCTCCCATCTCTCCACCCAAATTGTTGTTGTTGCTATTGTTTTTGTTTTCTTGGTAGGAGCAGAAGTCCGCAATCTAGAAAGTCAAGAGACCTGAATCCTCTCCCAGGATGGCCAGCAACCCTCTGTGTGACCCTGGCCAAGTCACTTTCACTCCCTGCGAAGTTTCCTCTTCTGGAAGGATAGACCAGACGAGCTGTTCTCAAACTCTACTGCACATTAAAATCACCCAGGAGATTCGAGAAACTCCAACACCCAGGTGGCACTCCCAGGCCAATGAATCTTTGGTAGGACCCAGGCTTCAGTATATTTCAAAGCTCTCTGTATGGTTTCAACAAACAGCCATGGTGGCAGGAAACTACCCACCTCCCCTTCCAAGTCCTTCTCAAACTTCACTGTAGGCACAGATCATCCTGGTCTGTGCTAAGATGTAGACCCTGGCTCAGGCAGAGATTGGACATTTCTAACAACCTGCCAGGTTCTCTTGCTGCTGGTCCAGGAAAAGGGACTAGACCATTGGTTGAAAAGCTTTTGTTAACTTTGCAATACTTTCTATAAAGGAAATGTTGCATGGAAACAGATACTTAACAAAACTACTCTGATTAAAGTCAGGGTTCAGAAAGGATGGGACAACTGGAGTCTCAGACTCAGATTCACCCCTAAATCCCTGAGTTGGGCAGAATTATGACCCCATCAAAGACATCATGTCCTAATTCCACAACCCTGTGAATATGTTCCGTTACCTGGCAAAGGGGAATTACGTTTTCAGATGAAATTAAGGTGGTTAATCAGCTAACCTTAAAATAGGGAGATTATCTGGGTGGGCCCAATCTAATCAGAACAGAGTGTTAAAAGTGGAACAGAGTCACTTAGTAGTCCCTATCTGCCTTCGTTGTATTTTCTCCTCCATAGAACTCATCTTCTAATATCTTTTATAATATGTACGCTTATGTTTTGTTTTTTGGTTTTTTAGAGGCAGTGTCTCATTGTGTTGCCCAGGCTGGAGTGCAGTGGCTATTCACAGGCGTGATCCCACTGCGGATCAGCATGGGAGTTTTGACCTGCTCCGTTTCCAACCTGGACCAGTTCACCTCTCCTTAGGCAACCTGGTTGTCCCCCACTCCCAGGAGGTCACCACATTGATGCCAAACTTAGTGCGGACACACGATAGACATAGTGCATTGCAGCTCAGTACTCCTGGGCTCTAGTGGTCTTCCCACCTCGGCATCCCCAGTAGCTGGGACCATAGGCACGTGCCATGGTGCCCGGCAACATATTGATGTATGGATTGTTTCTATTGTCCTCTTTCCTGGAAAATACTCCATAAAAGTTGGGATTTTGTCTGTTTCACACACGCTGGATCCAAAGTGCCTACAACAGTGCCTGACGCAGCGTAGATGTCTAACAAATATTTATGGAATGAGAAGTTAAAAAAAAAAAAAGTGGAAGAGAGAGGCAGAAGAGTGATGTAATGTGAGAAAACCTCACACCACTGTTGCTGGAATTGCAGATGGAGGAAGGGGCCCCGAGCCAAGGATACAGGCAGCCTGTAGAAGCTGAAGAGGACAAGAAAATGGATTCTCCTTCAAAGTCTCCAGAAAAGAATTTCTTGGTTTCAGCCCACTAACACCTGTGCCAGACTCCTGATCCCTAGAACTGGAAAATAACAAACCTGTGTTGTTTTTACCCACTCAGTTTGTGGTCCTTTGTTACAACAGCCAGAGGAAAGTAATGCACCTTCTGAAGCATCTCCAGTAAAGCCCTAGGTCACTGAAGCACAGCTGGGCTAGATTAGCTTCATCACTGTGGATCGTGAAGGGGCTGAGAGTCACTAGGTCAGTCCTCTACGCCTTTTCTTGCACAGTTATTGGTAGACACTCGGTACTTCAGGACTTGCTGACACAGCCCAGCCTGGTGGGATCAGCTTCCCTGGGATTCCAGGGCCCCTACTTCCCCTCTTCCTGGCAGGAGGGGAATCCCAGGTAGCCTCCTCAGCAATGCCGAAGTTATTTTCAGCTTGGCAGCTGAACATTTCAGCAAAGAGCAGCTTGGAAGTGTCTCCTGGACCCCCAGAGGAGACCTTGTTCCTCTCCTTGTGCTGTACCCTGCCAGATGTGGCCTTGCACCTGCCTACTCCCAGTGGCGTGGTACCCAGAGCATCTCTGGTCCAATCAACTAGCTCAGGACAGGACAGAGAGTCAAGGGAGTCCCCAAGTCCATCCCAGTCTGGTCTCCCCTATGCCAGAGGTGGGGGTTGGACTGTTCTGCAGGAGAACAGATGGGCAGGAATCTCAGGGGGTCCTGAAACAGATGAGGTCTCAACAAAAGCCCTAGAACAGTAGTTCTCAGCCCAGCTAGCACCTGGATTCACCCAAGGAGCTTTTCAAACTCATGATCAGGCCAAGCACAGTGACTCATGCCTGTGATTCCAGCACTTTGGGAGGTCAAGGTGGGAGGATCACTTAAGCCTAGGAGTTCAAGAGCAGCCTGGGCAACATAGCAAGTCCCCATCTCTATTTTAAAAATGAAAATTTTTTTGCCTGGACACGGTGGCTCTCATCTGTAATCCCGTACTTTGGGATGCCAAGGTGGGTAAATCACCTGAGGTCAGGAGTTTAAGTTAAGACTAGCCTGGGCAACATAGCAAGACCCTGTCTCTATTAAAAATACAAAAATTAGCCGGGCGTGGTGGTGTGCACCTGTAATCCCAGCTACTTGGGAGGCTGAGGCAGGAGAATTGCTTGAACCCGGGAAGTAGAGGTTGCGGTGAGCCAAGACCATGCCACTGCACTCCAGCCTGGGCAACAGAGCAAGACTCTGTCTCAGAAAAAAAGAAAAGAAAAAGAAATAAAAAGGAAAAAAGAAAAAAAAATTTAAAAACCTCATGATGCCCAGGCTGCTGCAATTCAATCAGAATTTCTGGAGGTACAGCCAAGGTGGCAGTTTTTAAAAGATCTTCAGTGATTTCAATGCAGTCAGGGGCGTGACCCTCTAGATTAGTTGTTCTCAGAGTGTAGGGGACAGGTGGACAGCATCGGCATCGCCTGGGAGCTTGTTGGAACTGCAGAATCTCAGGCTCCACCTCAGACCTAATGAATCAGAATCTGCATTTGTACAAGGTCCCAGGAGACTCCTGGGCACTTTCGGTTTGAGATGCACAACAGTGGAGCATAATAGTTAAGACTGTCAGCCCTGGGTCAGAGGTCGTGGGGTGTCTCCCCCGCTTGTTATTCACAAAGCCTTGGGCAAATGACAGTCGGAGCTCTCATTTTCTCCTTTCAGCTTTCTCCCACGTCCCACAGGTGGGGCTAGGCAGGAAACCCCAGAAATCCACAAGAGTCCAGGGGGCCTGGTGGAGACACCCAGGAAAATTCACAGCCTTTCTTGGAGGAAGAGGTTCAGGAGGACCCTGAAGCTGAAACAGCCTGGAGGACCTCCTGCAGTAACAGAACATGAAATTCCATGTAAATATGAAAACAGCTACATCCAATTTAAAATATTCCGCCCCTCTGTCTCTTTAAATGAGTACCCAGGTCGTATGTCCTGACCTTCTAGTATCAAAAATACTCTGTGTGTGTGTGTGTGTGTGTGTGTGTGTGTGTGCGCGCGCGCGCGCGCATTTATCCATCTTGGCCTCATGAAAAATTGACAACCCATTCATGGTAGCTGAAGAATGACAGAAGCTTCAAGGTGTTCAAGAGAGGTGTTACAGGAAGTCAGCACTTATTTGAAGCTCCTCCATTGATGCGATCAGAAATCTGGAAAAAACACTGGAAAAAAACAGTGCCTTAGAGGGAAAACCAGGCAGCTCTCTGAAGAATTTTAAAAACAGGAACAAGGATTTCTCAATTTGCAGGGCTCTCTGGAAGCGGGCCCTTTCGGATGAAGGCGGCAGGCTATAGTTAGAAAGAGATCCATGGTGAAGAGCATTCTGTTACTATAAATTCACTTCCAAAAGCCAAACATATGTGTGTGCACACACACATAAATACCATATCTATGGAGGAGATAAATCAGCGTATGACATTTAGCCCTTCCTAAATTTGGAAAAATATGAAATTACTACTTTTTTTTTTTTTTTTTTTGGTAGTGTGAGAATAAGAAGGAAGGCATCTCACTCTAATAAGATCGATCTGGGAGAGCGTTATCTACATTCCTGAGTGCAGCTCATTCAGTCATTCACTCATTCAGTCTCCAAATAGTTGTGGGTGTCCACATGCCAATAAGAAACAAGACTGAGGCCTGGAGCGGTGGCTCATGCCTGTGGTTCCAGCACTTTGGGAGAGCAAGGCAGGTGGATCACGGGGTCAGGAGTTCGAGACCAGCCTGACCAACATGCTGAAATCCCGTCTCTACGCAAAAAAAAAAAAAAAAAATTAGCCGCACATGGTGGTGCATGCCTGTAATCCCAGCTACTCAGAAGGCTGAGGCAGGATAATCACTTGGACCCAGGAGGCGGAGGATGCAGTGAGCTGAGCTGAGATCGCGCCACTGCACTACAGCCTGGGCAACAGAGTGAGACTCTGTCTCAAAAAGAAAAAAAATAAGAGAGAGAAACAAAACTGATATCATTCCAGTCTTCATGAAGCTGGCTGGCTAATGCCTACGTCTCAGAATATGGTCCCGGGCTAGCAGCACTGGCCTCTTCTGGGCACGTGTCAAAATGCAGATTTGTGGGTCCTACCCTAGACCAACTGAATCATAATCTCACCCAGCGGTTCACATTCAGGTTTGAGAAGCACTGACCTGGTACAGGCTAATTTCTAAAGGTTTGCCACGAAGGAGGGTGGTCTGGAATTTCTATTTCACCCATGACCTACAGACAGAGAATCATTAAATGGAAAGATTAATAAAGTTAACTATTTACAACCCAAACACCCCCACCTCACCAATGGAGATTATCAATCTAAGACATTGCTGATTTGTCTAATTGCAAAAGACCGTGGAAACCAGCAACTAACTCCACAATAGCACTAAGGGAATCTGGGAGGTATTATACAACCATTTCATGATTCATCAGTATCCAGGGACCCTCCCAGGAAGGAAGAGATGGGTTCAAGTTGCAGGGTGAGGGTTTGGAGGAAAAGTTTGCTTGTCTTGGTACAGAAACTGAAAAGTCTCAGATTCCAACTCCAACACTCAAGCCCACTAATGGATGGATTGGCTCCAAGATCGGCAGAGTAACAGATGGAAGTGGAAGAAAAAAATATCATTTTCCCCAAACTTGCTGAGTCTGATGAAGATGTCGGAAGATTTGGATGCAGCCAGCATGATTAATCTTACCAACTTTACCTTGAGTTTCACTTTTGGCGGGGGAATGGCATCAGCTTAAAAGTTAATTACCAGCAAGAAACAAATCATGCAGCTGATGTGCACATTATAAACAAATTAAGTTCTTAAAATAGGCAACACGCCACTTGGAACAATGGTTTACAAGCCCAAGGGTGCGTGAAAATAATTGCGGAAGGTGAGCAAACTAATAGCTAAACTATGTGAATTAAATGAGGGCAAATTGCAGATATTAATGAAAAAGCAAAGGAAAACATGGTCAACCTCTCATTTTGTAAAAGCAAGCCAAGCAGAATGATCCAGGATGCAGCCCCCTGTGGAATGAGGAGGGAGGCCCCTGATGGAGACAGGGCTCCCCAAAGATATAGAAGCAGCTGGAGTGTAGAGAATCAGGGCAAGAGGAGGGGGTGCCCAGCTGGGGAAGCTCAGATCAAAGCTGAGAGCAGCAGAGCCCCACCAAAAGAGGGTAAATTCAGAGGTGTGTGGGAGGGGAAGTTTCTTTCCATTGTAGAAAGTTGGAAATTAAGTCCAAAGTCTTCCATTGTATTTCCAATGTAGAAAGTTAGAAATTCAGTCCAAAGTCTTCATTGTACAATTGAAGAGACCAAGCACAGAGAGGGGAGGTAATTCTCCCAAAGTCACACAGTAAGTGTCAGAGCCAGCACTTGAACTTTGGCCTCCTGACTCCAGGTCACACTTCCTTCCCATTCATCAGGGGTTCCAAACTCCTGTGCCTACAAGGTCAGGCAGGGAGCAGAAATGCAAGAAGCTGGCTTGATGTGAAGACTGTGGGCCACTAGGGTCCAATGGAAATCCAATGTAAACCCCATAAGAATTTTCTAATAGAAATAGAAAAATACCTCCCAGATTCCCTTATCCCTAATAGCCTTCTCAATTTGGACTAGCCACGTTTCAAGACTCAATAGCCCCATATGACTAGTGGTTACCTTATTGAACAGTACAGCTATATGCAGTGATAGGGAATGTTGAAAACTGGAGAGAGGGTGACCCATCTAAAATGGGACGGCAGCCACAATCCCAGCCAGGAGGGAATGTGAAACCAGATGTTCAGTTTTCAAGAAAAGCCAGACATCCAGATAGTCATATGAAATCATTCAATGGTAAAACATCTGTGAAATGAAAAAATATTACCGTGCTACCCAGAACACATCTGATAACTGGAATTGGCATGCGGGCCCACGGTTTGCAATCTTTCTCTTAAAGAAGCAAAGAGCAACTACATTAAATAATCATCTTAAGCATCCTTAGGAACCTAGTCAATATCAACCACCTTTAGGGACAAATTCAAGTCCCCATTCTTACTCCTCCACTATATGAAACTTAATGAGTTCATTCCTCTGAGCCTCAGTTTTCTCATCTTCACAATGGAAATAATCTCTTTCATGAACGTGTTTTCAGGACCCAGTGAGGAAATTAAATGTAAAAGCAACTTGTCAATGTCAAAACACTGCACAAACATGGACGTTCTCAGAGAACAGGACATGGCTAACCATCACGATGACATCTGAGACCCCACCGCTATTGTCACTAGGAATCCAAGCCCTACCTGTCTGCATCCTAATCCTGAAGCTTAGAAGAGCTTTCTACAGGTAGAGTTCTCTGACTTTCTAGTCTCTTCACATCCACTGTAATCCACACCAGCCCGTATGTAGCCTTGGACACTAAATTCACTAATTCATTCAGCAAACACCATTGAGCACACACCTTGCATCAGTCGTTCTGGGAACGGGGGATATTTACTGGAGAGGATAGGGTGGGCGCTCTGCACTATTTTGGCGAGTTCTTTGTGCCCATCTCTGTACACCTGCTGCCTTTCTCTGAAGACTGACTTTGGGCTATGGAAGCTTTGCCACTCATATCTGGGAATTTATATCACTGCCAGGGTAGTCTTTAACCACTGACTCATAGGGGCGGGATGGAAAGCCCAGCTTCTCCTGGACTCGAGGTAGCACAAACTCTAAGGTGTCAGGTACCCACCCCGCTCCCAGAACATCCTGCAGAATCAGGCTGAGGCTGAACTTGATCTGAAAACTCACCTTTGCTTTGCTACTGCCCATTCTGATCTTTTTGTCAGTTTCTCTTGGAAGCACTTTCCTAATAAATCACTTGCCGATGAACCCTCATCTCAGGGCCTGATTCTGGAGAAACTTGACCTAGGGCACAGACATTGTTATTATCCATACACAGCCCTGCCCTCGGGGAGCTCTCCAGCTATCTGGAGAGGCTGATGTGTCACAAATCAGATAATGCTTCATTTGCCAGATGTCCTTTTGGGGAAAGTGCTGTATTTGTTTGGGAGGATGTTTCAACAAGTTCACTGAGGGCAAAATTGATTCCCTAAGGGTATGAATGCTGCTGGTGCCAAGACTTCAAGGGAAGAGGAGGAAGGTGCTGTGTGTGTGAAAATGAGAGGGCTTTGTTTGTTCCCCAGAGCAGAACAGGAAGGGGAGTGCCGGGACCTGGAGGGGAGGCCAGGACATACGTGGTGTGATGTGAAACCTCTCATCTTCAGCGAGTTGGTGAACAGCACGCAGGCACAGGGACTGGAGATGGAAGAGACAGTTAGGAACTGACCTCTTGAGAAATCTAAAGGAGGGATTTGGACTATCTCAAACCATAGAATCAGGGACATTTGAGGCCAGTTTGCAAGCTGCCACCCACGCCCACCAGGAAGACTACGGCAGCCTCCTACATGGTGTCCTGCTTCTATGCCTGCCCCCTCCCACACTATGGACTCCCCACCAGCAGCCAGAGTGAGCCTTTAAAATGCAACTAGGTCTTGACACCTAAATGTATTCAGTTCTTGAGGCCAGGTCATTTTGTGCCTCTAAAATCCTCCAATAGCTTCAAAGCCAGGCGTGGTGGCTCACGCCTATAATCCCAGCACTTTGAGAGGCTGAGGAGGGCAGATCACTTGAGGTCAGGAGACCAGCCTGGCCAACATGGTGAAACCGTGTCTCTATTAAAAATACAAAAGTAGCCAGGCATGGTGGTGCACACCTGTAATCTCAGCTAGTTGGGAGGCTGAGGCAAGAGAATCACTTGAACCTGGGAGGTGGAGACAGTGAGCCGAGATCCCGCCATTGCACTCCAGCCTGGGTGACAAGAGCAAAACTCTGTCTCTAAATTAATTAATTAATTAATTTAATTAAATCCTCCAATAGCTTCCCATTGCATTTTGAACAAAATCCACATTTCTTACCCCGCCTTCATGGACTCTGTAATATCTGTCTTTCTGATCTTCTGAACATACCCATCTTTTTCTGACCCCAGGGCCTTTGCACTGGCTGTTTGCTCTGCTTAGACCACTCTCTCACCCCTACCCCAGTCTTCGCAGGGTGGGGTCCTTCTCATTATGCAGCTCTCAGTTCAAATATCATCTCCTCACTTGAGTCTTTCCTTACCACTGTGAATTTTAGCAACTGCCTCGATTTATTTATTTATTTATTTTTGAGACAGAGTCTTGCTCTGTCGCCTAGGCTAGAGGGCAGTGGCATGATCTCAGCTCACTGCAACCTCCACCTCCCAGGTTCAAGCAATACTCATGCCTCAGCCTCCTGAGTAACTGGGATTACAGGTGTGTGTCACCATGCTTAGTTAACTTTTGTATTTTCAGTAGGATAGGTTTTCGCCATGTTGGCCAGGCTGGTCTCAAACTCCTGGCCTCAAGTGATCTGCCTGCCTCAGCCTCCCAAAATGCATGAGCCACTACTCCGAGTCCCTGCCTCAATTTATCCACACAATCCTACATCAGTTTCTTCATAGCACTTACCATCCCCTGAACTTGAACTGTTGATTCATGCATTCATGTGTTTGTTTTCTCTCTGCTCCAAGAACATAAGCCTCATGAAGGTGGGGGCCTTTTTCTATTTACCAAAGTGTCTACAGAATCTGGCCTATAGTAGGTACTCAACAAACATTTGTGGAGTGACCCAATGAGCCCCTGAGAGACAGGGGACCTCCAACAGGCATTTGGATGACACAAACAAGTGATGTTGACATAAGTGTGCATGAGGGAAGGGTGTACCAAATGCTGTGAGATCCCAAAGGTGGTAGAGAAGGTTCCAGAGAAGAGAGGATATTTGAGCTGAGCCTTGACGGGCTGGCCTTCCTCTTATTTAGGGCGCCTTTACTGTTTCTCAACAACTCTAGGCTCCTTATGACTCTGGATGCTCTGATTTTGTAGATGATGTGTTTTCTCTCTCTCTCTCTCTCTCTCTCTGGTTTCCCCCACTAGACTGTAAGCTCCATGAGGGCAGGGACTATGTCTGTCCTCTTCATCACTGTACCCTAGCGTGGGTGCCTAACACTCAGTAGGGGTTCAGTAAATATTTGTTGGTGAATAAATCTGTGGACAGATTTATTCATGGAAGAAACAGAAGACAGAGGAGAAGGGCATGCCTCAGCCTCCTGGGTAGCTAGGATTACAGGCATGCGCCACCACACCCAGCTAATTTTTGTATTTTTAGTAGAGACAGAGTTTTGCCATGTTGGCCAGGCTGGTCTCAAACTCCTG
>NW_012102732.1:249422-271165 GCF_000951045.1 Mandrillus leucophaeus | reverse complement strand
TCATCATGGAGGCCCCACCCTCATGACCTCATCTAACTCTAACTGACTCCCAAAGGCCCTGTCTCCCAGCAGAGTTCGAGACAGAAAATACTGGTGCACTTGGAAAGTCACAAATTTTGTTTGGTATGCTAAGAGAACAATGTGTATGGGCAGAAAAGGCATGAGATGGGTAGGAGAGGCAAGGAGATGGGACACTTGGATGCAGCTTTCCATTGTCCCTGTTTTCCCTGCCAACTGAACAGGTCTCCACAACTCTCCTCTGCACCTGCATTCCTTGAGTGATGAAGGAAGGAGTAGGTTTGGCTTTTCCAGGGTTTCCTGAGATAAGAGAAGAATGATTCTCTGTAGCTGCCAAAGGGAAGAAACCTCCCACATGCCAAGAAGGCAAAAGATAAAGAAAGAGTGAACGATTGTTTCCTATGATGAGTTGAGGACCACTGTGGGTCTGGACCAGCAGACCAGGAAGCATGCTCAACCCAAAAGAGATCCAAAAAGAAAACCAAATGAGTTAGGTGAAGCTGTCTTGCTTGAGACTGCCTAGTTTGTTCCCATGATAATGGCTTTCTGGAAAAGGATGATTGGATGAAGAATGCTTAAAGGTCAGGAGACTCTGGGCAGGGAGACCCTGGGAGAGGTTTATTAGTCAGCTCAGGTTGCCCTGACAAAATGCCATAGGCTGGGTGGCTTAAACAACATAAACTTGTTTTCTTGCAGTTCTGGAGGCTGGAAGTCCAAGATCCAGGTGCAGCATGGTTGGTTTCCAGCGAAGGCCTGTTTCCTGGTTTGTAGATAACCACCTTCTCACTGGGACCTCACAGGGCAGAGAGGGAGAGAGGGAGCAAGCTCTCACATGTCTGTTCTTACAAGGGCACTAATCTCATCATAGGGGCCCCACCCTCATCACCTCATCCAACCCTAATTAACTCCCAAAGGCCCTATCTCCCATCACACTGTGAGTTAGAGCATCAAGATATGAATTAGCAGGGTACACATTCAGTCCATACAGGAGGCATTTATGATCGTTCCAGTAGGAGAAGATTTGAGTCCCAAAGATGCATACCATAGTAATCATCAGCACTGCTTAGCAATATTTTCAGCTTTCAAGGCTCATAATGGGATACCATTCCCTGGGCCCTGTGCAGTCGAGTGGGGCCATGTGACTAGTTCTGCTCAGTGAGCTGTGAGCAGAGTGATCTGTGTCACTCCTGCCTGGAGCATCTATGTGGCAGTGCAAGACCCTCCAGAGCTCTGCATAGCATTGTCTTTCTCCAGGAGGCACCGATGTTTCTGCTCAACTCCCTTTTCTCTCCTTTCTCTCCTTCCTCTCCTTCCTCCTCAATCTAGGGAAAAGCCTCACTCTTCTTAAACTCTAATTCTAATGATAAACATTACAGAATCCCTAATCTTTTTAATTTTCCTAAGGACTTAGACTTTGGGACACTAAAGACAGGCACTTACAGACTTTCTTGTTTTTTTGTATAGTCCCATCTCCTCCCTCATGCAATGAGCCCAGCCATCTGCTTAGATTGGGACTGAAGGGAGCATGGAGGAAAAAAAGGAAGACAAGGAGAAAGTACATCAATGAATATTTCAAAAAATACTATTGACATCTTCAAATTCATAATTCATTCCTTTGTCATCTTTATTCTGCAGTAAACCCCCTCCTGTGAATGTTTTATTTTAGACATTGTATGTTCTAGACCTAGAAGTTCCCATTGTTTCTTTCTTATTGTTCTATTTGAGGCTGAAATTTCTTATCTTTTCATTTATTGTGAGCAGAGTTTCCCTTACATCACTAAGCACTGTTAGAATAGCTGCTTTAAAAACCCTTGTCTGCGCAAGGCATGGTGGCTCACACCTCTAATTCCAGCATTTTGGGAGACCAAGGCTGGTGGATCACCTGAGGTCAGGATTTCGAGACAAGCCTAGCTAACGTGGCGAAACCCCATCTCTACTGAAAATGTAAAAATTAGCTGGATGTGGTGGCAGGCACCTGTAATTCCAGCTACTCAGGAGGCTGAGGCAGGAGAATCACTTGAACCCAGAAGGCAGAGGTTGCAGTGAGCCAAGATCACACCACTGCACTCCAGCCTGGGCAAAAGAGCGAAACTCCATCTGAAAAAAAAAACAAAACAAAACTTGTCTGCTAATTCCAAAGTCTGGGTCACCTTGGAGTCAGCTTCCATTCTTTGTCTTTTTGCTCAAGAGTGGGCCACATTTTCCCATTTGTTTGCATTTAGAGTAGATTGTATCCTAGATATTGTGAATATTACATTGTAGAGACTCTGGATTCTGTGCTATTTCTCTGAAGAGTGTTGATTTTTTAATTTGTTTTTGGAGGCGATTAACTTGGTTTGACTCAAATTGCAAACTCTACCAGTAGGGCAGCAGCTTAGTTCTCAGACCATCTCTTTTAGCTTTATCTGGGCTACTTATGGTTTGCGTGGTGCATAGATACTTCAGAAATCACCCAGAGATTGGGGCAGAATTTACACACAGAGTTAAACCTTGCCATCTCCAGTTCATTCTCCCATGAGAACAGATGTCTGTAACCATGTTCTCTGGCTCTTCAGGCCAGATAGAGTGCAGATTTTCTGTTGGAGTTTTAGCCACCAACACCCATCCATTAGGTAGTTGAGATTTTTTTTTCAGGCATTATATTTGTTATCTGAGGGAAGGTCCGCCCAATACGCACCTACTTGGCCATTATCACAAGCAAAATTCCACATTTCTCTTTAAAAGGGTGTTTAGCTCGTAAGAAAACGTACGTCATAGTATGGAACAAGCCTTTACAGACACATGTCTCTCCATTCATAATAGCCTACATCATTGTTTTTCACAGCCCCGTGAAAATTCCCTCTGGGATATGCAAGAGTCAAAAAACCAGTTCGGAAATGACTGGGTTTGCTAGATAATTTGCCAGTTTAAATCATAGCTTTGCTCCCATTTTACTGATAAGGAATCCTGTGTTCAGAGAAAATATGTGGATTGGCAAAGTCTCAAGGTTACAAAGGAATGGATCTGGAGTTTGCTCTTAGGTGACTGGGATATTTAACAGATGCAGGTACTGTCGACAAAGACGATATCTCCTGGGCCATTCTCCTGAACTTTAAAAATCAGATTGTGTCTACCTTCTCTAAACAGTACTACTCAGGTTTTAGCCAGAAATCACACAGCTAGAAGTGACTGGGCAGGTCAAGAACACTGGGGTTGACTGGGAGCAATGGCTGACATTTGTAATCCCAGCACTTTGGGAGGCTGAGGCAGGCAAATCACGAGGTCAGGAGTTCAAGACCAGCCTCTCCAACATGGTGAAACCCCATTTCTACTAAAAATACAAAAATTTGCCAGGCATGGTGGCTCACACCTGTAATCCCAGCTACTCAGGTAGCTGAGGCAGGATAATCTTTTGAACCCGGGAGGAGGAGGTTGCAGTGAGCCAAGATCGTGCCACTGCCCTCCAGCCTGGGCAAAAGAGCAAGACTTCATCTCGAGGAAAACAAAAAAGAACGCTGGGGTCCTATGATTCATTTCAAGGTCACCCCTCAATGTCACATTTAAGAGAATTCACATGATTCCAAGTTGATGGTCCTGTGTAGAGACCCCAGTCCCAATCTGTCCACTTTAAAATGTCCCCAGTGTGCCTTTGAAAATTACAAATACCAGACTCTTTCTTACTCTGCTGGCAGGGCGATAAATTGCCTTTTTAAAATTTTTTTTGGCAATACCTTATTAAAATTGTTTGAACCTTTTCACCAAGGAATTTCACTTCTAGGAACACAGCCTAAGGGAACAATCACAGAAGCACACTGAGATTTATGTACAAAGATGAACATTGTAGCATCATTTGTAATGGTGAAAAATTGCAAAGAATTTAAATGTCCAAAAGTAGGAAATGCTTAAATAAAATATGATACAGCCATACCATAGAATATTAATATGCAGCTGCTAAGAATCATGTGCCTGGAGAAATTTAAGGACATAGGGAAATGCTGATGTTGTAATGTTGAGCTAAGTAAAATAATGCAGAACACAGTTCTCTATATAATATGATCCCATTTATAGTTGTGTGCATGTTTGTATATGCCTGTACAGGTATGTATCTATCTTGGTTTATATCAGAAAAAAATATGCAACAAGATGTTAACAGTGATTATGTCTGGGGGTCGATATTATACATAATTTTTAAATTTTCTTGCTTTTCCATATCACTTTCTAAATTGAGTATGTAATGGCCTTGAAAGCCCAAAAAGAAATATTTAACCTGTAAATGTCATCAAGAGAAACCAGAGTTTGAAAGGGCAGACACATGATAATATAAACCATTATATACTGCAATTTCAATTATCCAGGAGAATGATGACATTTCAAATCAAATTAACAGTCCTGTATCAGTTAACCTCTGCTATGTAACAATTACAAAATCTCCGTTGATGAAAGAAAAAGCTCATGTGTCTGTAATTGACTGGAGCTGTCTGATCTAGGCTGAGCTCTCACTGGTGTATCTCTGGCTAGGCTGGGACTAGGGTGGGTTGGGCTGGGTGGTGTAGTGTCTTGTCCCACTTGCTTCCCATCCTCTCCCGGGACCAGTGGGCAGGTGGCCATCCAAGTTCTTCTCATGGTGATGAAAGAGGCACAAGACAGCAAGCCCCATCATGCAAGTGCTTTTCAAGCTTTTGGTGGCATCAAACCTGCTGCTGTCCCATAGGCTAAAGTGAATCACATGATCAAACCCAATATTAAGGGGCAATCCTGCCTCCAATGGCAGAAACTGCAAGAGGACAAGTCAAAGATCATGGATACAGAGAAGAATGAAAAACTGAGCCATTCACTCAATTTGCCAGTGGTCACTATCCTAGGGGAAAGATGCTTGCATATAGTGTGAGTTGGAACTCAGGACTTCATAGGCCTCTTATTCAGTTAGAGACAGATTCCTCCAACTCCATCTTCAAAACCACCCACCCAAGACTTTTTTTTTTTTTTTTTTTTGAGACGGAGTCTCACTGTGTTGCCCAGGCTAGAGTGCAATGGCACGATCTTGGCTCACTGCAACCTCCGCCTCCCGGGTTCCAGCAATTCTCCCTGCCTCAGCCTCCCAAGTAGCTGGCATTTTAGGCACCTGCCACCACGCCTGACTAATTTTTGTAATTTTTAGTAGAGACAGAGTTTTGCCATGTTGGCCAGGCTGGTCTTGAACTCCTGACCTCAAGTGATCTGTCCACCTCAGTCTACCAAAGTGCTGGGTTCACAGACATAAGCCATTGTGCCTGGTCCAGCCAAGACTTTTTGTTCCATGGATATCAAGCATGCCAACTTTCTCACTGACTGGTCATTTGAGTTGTTTATTGTTTGGTTTGTTGGTTGGTTGGTTTTGTCTTTTTCCCATCATTCAAACCATTAATTATCTCTGAGATGCCTGCTAATTTGTTCTGTTTCATGTTTTACTGTAGCAGAGTCTCAAAGACACAAAGAAAAATAACAGCGTTCTGGAAGGCAAGTGATTTCCCCAAGGAGCATATAGGTCAATGCCACAGCGTGCAGCCACACTGACAGGGCAATGCAAGACTCCACGGCTGCGCTGTCCAAATGCTAGCCACTAGGCACAGGCAGCTATTTGTATTTAAATGTTAATTAGTTAAAAATAAATAAAATTTTAAAATTATGTTCCTCAGTCACACTAGCTACATTTCAAGTACTTAATTCCCACATGTAGCCAGTGGCTATTGTAATGAACAGCATAAACAGAACAGGTCTGTCTGCAAAAAGTGCTAGTGGACAGCATGGCTCCAGAGAGCACTACTGACCCAAACTGGATGGTGCTCCCTGGAGCTGTGCAATCCGGCAATCCTGACACAGCGAGCCAGATCACTCATGCCCAGGTCTCCTGGAGCTCACTACAATTCTGTCTGTGCTGAGTTTTTTGGTCAACGATTCTAAGGGCATTTGCTTTTTTCATTCTTTCAACTTAATAAACGCATACCTGCTATTCTTCTACTTTAACCAGGTCCTGCAAACGCAATCCATCCTGGATATTTTTTGCAAAGTAATGGGTTTCTTTGATGTTCTAGTTCCTATGTGTGGCAGCCTTTGTGATCTGGTCCTGAAGCACCTCTTGGTTCTCATCTCCCAATTCTCCTTGCCTCACACTCTTGGCTGCAGTCATTTGTGGTTCACCACATGCATATTGTGTTGTTCTATGGCTCTGGACTTTGAGAGATTTGTTTTTTTAATTGATGAGGTATTGCTCTGTCGCCTAAGCTGGAGTGCAGTGGCATGAACACAGCTCACTGCAGGCTCGAAGCCTTAGGCTCAAGTGATCCTCCCACCTCAGCCTTCCTAGTAGCTGGAATTATGGGCATGCACCACCACACCCAGCCAACTTTGGGACCTTTGGATATCTGGTCCCTGCAGCCAGAATGCTACTGTCCCATCTGTCACCTGCACTTTTAAAGCAGATTTCCCAGCCTGCCCTCTGAAAGATGCTTTCCCTGACGACACTGACACAGATGCTTCTCCTCCACTCTCGGGCCCCACAGTTCCCCTGGCTTACTTTTATCCTCACCTCTTTGCTACCATCCTCTGGCTTCCCTTCCAGGCTGTGGGCTCCCAAAGAGCAGAACATCTATCTAATTCAGATCATTAAAAGTGGCCCTGGAGCCAGACCCACCTGCGTGTGAACTTCTGTTCCTCCACTTGTTGGCTGTGTACTCATAGACAAAGTGCTTTAACTTTTCTGTACCTCATTTTTCTCATTTGTAAAATGGGGATAATATTATGTGGGTGTTCTGGCCAGGTGCAGTGGCTCACACCTGTAATCCCAGCACTTTGGGAGGCTGAGAAGGGAGGATCGCTTAAGGCCAGGAGTTTGAGACTAGCCTGGGCAACATAGTGAGACCCTGTCTCTGCAAAATATTTTAAAATTGCCAGGCATGGTGGTGTGCACTTTCAGTCCCAGCTACTCAGGAGGCTGATGTGGGAGGATTGCTGGTGCCCAGGAGTTTAAGGTTGCAGTGAACTGTGCTCACATCACTGCACTCTAGCCTGGGTGACAGAGTGAGACCCTGTCTCTAAAAAGAAAAAGAAAAGCGGGATGTTTTGTGAATATATTAATAAGGATTCTCCAGAGAAACAGAACCATAGGTTAAATGTTAAAAAGGGGGCCGGGCAAGGTGGCTTATGCCTGTAATCCCAGCGCTTTGGAAACCCAAGGTAGGGGGATCACTTGAGGTCAGGAGTTCGAGACCAGCCTGGCCAACATGATGAAACCCCATCTCTACTAAAAATACAAAAATTAGCCAGGTATGGTGGTGGGCACCTGTAGTCCCAGCTACTCCAGAGACTGAGGCAGGACAATCGCTTGAATCCAGGAGACGGAGGTTGCAGTGAGCTGAGATTGCGCCACTGCACTCCAGCCTGGGCGGCAGAGCGAGACTCCATCTCAAAATGAAAAAAGAAAAAAGGAAAAAAAGGAGATGCACAAGAAGAAATTGGCTCGAGTGATTCAGAGGCTGATAAGTCCCACTCCTGGCCATCCGCAGGCTGGAGGCTCAGGAAGGTCGGTGCTGTAATTCAGTCCAAACTGGACGACCTGAGAGCCAGAGGAGCTGAGTGAATGCCAGTCGGAGGCAGGAGAAGATGGGAATGAGAAGGGGCAAATCCCTCCTCCCTCCACCTTTGGTTCTATTTGAGCTCTCAACAGATCGGATGCTGCCCACTCACACTGGGGAAGGCGGATCTTCTTCACTCAGGCTACTGATTCAAATGCTAATCTCTTCCGGAAACACTCGCAGTCAGAAATAATGTTCTACCACATATCTGGACACTCCTGATCCAGTCAAGTCGACGTGTAAAACTATCACAGAGGCTGAACTGAGATGACACGGCTAGGAAACTTAGAACAGAGCCTGGCACCCTTTAAAGGCCTGCTGAGTGTTAGCTGTTGATCATATTGATCTTTTTTTTTTTTTTTTTTTTTTTTTGAGACCGAGTCTTGCTCTGTCACCCTGGCTGGAGTGCAATGGCATGGTCTTGGCTCACTGCAACCTCTGCCTTCCAGGTTCAAGCAATTCTCCTGCCTCAGCCTCCCAAGCTGGGACTACAGGCATGCACCACCTTGCCTGGATACATTTTGTATTTTTAGTAGAGATGAGGTTTTGCCATGTTGGCCAGGCTGGTCTCAAACTCCTGACCTCAGGTGATCCACCTGCCTTGGCCTCCCAATGTGCTGGGATTACAGGCGTGAGCCACCGCACCCGGCCTCTGTTGATCTTTATATTGCAAGATCTGGCACACAAGAGGTGCTCAGTTATTGCTGTCTGGATTAGTAAAATGATAGGAAACTCAAACTAGTTTTTAAAAAGACCCCATGATTTGTCATGGTGCCGCAGAAGACCCAGGCACTTCTAAGTGGTCACCACTAAAGGAAGTGGAAACAAAGCTGCTTATTATCACCAAGGAGGAAGTATAGGTCTGTGTCTGGGATAGTTTTCCCTTCAGACAATCCTAGCCAGGCAGCAACTCCATATTCCCTTAAGAGGTTGCCCTCCTAGCTTCGAGCATGGTTAAAGACTTCCGCAAAGTACTTCCATTATGAGACCAGCTTTGAGACAGCTTAAGGCCCTGTCAGAATTATAATCATAAAATGCCTAACATGGATTGGGCACTTACTATGTGTCATTGATTCTCAAAGGGAGGCAATCCCCCCACACATACACCCTGTGGACGTTTATCACATTTTTGTGTATCACACTGTGGGGAAGGGGGTGGGCTCCTACTGTCATCTAGCAGCCAGAGGCCAAGATTGCTACTAAACATCCCACACTGCCCAGGACAGCCCCCACAATAAGGCATTATCTCACCCAAAATGTCAATGTCAAGGCTGAGAAACCCTGTTGCATTTCAAGGCATGGAGGACTGTGTTATCTCATTTAATCTCCATACTGATGTTATGAGTGAGGCACTATTATTAACCCCATTGCCCCATTTTCGAAAGAGGAAACTAAAGCTCAGGTATGCAAACTGCCCAAGGTCATACAGCAAGAAAGTATGAGAAAGGCCAGGCGCGGTGGCTTATGCCTGTAATCACAGCATTTTGAGAGGCTAAGGAGGGAAGAACGTTTGAGGTCAGGAGTTTGAGTCCAGCCTGAACAACATGGTGAAACCCTGTTTTTACAAAAAATACAAAATTTAGCTGAGTGTGGTGGTATATGCCAGTAGTCCAGCTACCCAGTGGGCTGAGGTTGGAGGATCGCTTGAGCCAGGGAGGTGGAGGCTGCAGTGAGCCATCATGACTTAGGATAACAGAGCGAGACCCTGTCTCCAAAAAAAAAAAAGAAAGAAAGAAAGAAAGAAAACAAAGAAAAGTGGCAGAGACTTGATTCAAACACAGGTAGCATGCTCTCAGTGGCTACCATCTATTGGGACCAACACAGTCACATGGTGTTGCAGTGAGAACCCTGGTTTTATCATCAACTAGACCTGGGGTTGGAACCCTCGCTTGGTTGCTCAGTGGCCATGTATGTTAGTCTGTTCTTATGCTGCTAATAAAGACATACCGAGAGTGGGTAATCTATAAAGGAAAGAGGTTTTGATGGACTCACACTTCCACATGGCTGGGGAGGCCTCACAATCATGGCGGAAGACGAAGGAAGAACAAAGGGACTTCTTCCATGGCAGCGGGCCAGAGAGTGTGTGCGGGGGAACTCCCATTTATAAAACCATCAGTTTTATAAACCTCTCATGAGACTTATTCACTACCATGAGAACAGTATGGGGGAAAACCCCCATGGTTCAATTATCTCCACCTGGCCTCGCCCTTGACACATGGGGATTATTACAATTCCAGGTGAGATTTGGGTGGGGACCCAGCTGAACCATATCACATGTGATCTTGGGCACAGTGTCCTGAAGCTCTCTAAGCTTCTATCTCCCTATCTGTAAAATGAGGGAATGACGTCCACCTCGTAGGGTTGTCACAGGTAAAATCTGACAATGAACACAAAGCCCCCAACAGATTGTCTAACACTCACTAAATGGTAGCTGCTGCTGTTATTGTTGTCATCATCCACATCACTATTATTATTCCCATTGCCTTGGTGCTGGAGGCCCAGATTCCCTCCCACCTGATCCTAAGGAAACAAGAACTCAGTTTTGTAGCTGGTCCCAGGGCGCCAGCTGGCACTCAGAAACCAGTGAGATGCTGCCTTCCCAATGCCAGATTTCTCTCTTACAGAAGGGAGCCGGTGCTTTGGGAAGCTGCAGCAGTTCCCAGGGGAAGACATGTGTTGCTCAGGGCCTCACTGTTAGGAGCCAGAGGCGCGAACATGACCTGGAGCAGGCGGTTGGGCCACACAGGCTGTTTCCCCTCTCCCCGGGGAGCCATTCTCCCCGGTTCCTCCATTGAGAAGCACCAGGGTCCCTCACTGCAGAAACCCGTCATCCACTGGACTCGCCCCGGATTCATGCTGCCCTCGGAGACTCTTACCCAACACGGGAGGAAAGCCAAGGGAAGAACAGAATTCTTTAAAGAGAAAAATGATTTCTCTCTCCTAACTGTCTAGGACGGCCTATCTTTTGGAAGGTGCTAAGAGAATGCAATGCCAAAGTGGAGAGAACATGCTAGAAAACTTTCCAAAACATGGGAGTTGCTGCTGATGAGGGCAGGGCTTTCATGAGGCCTCTCAGACCCCCAAGACCAGCATCAATCTCTTCTTGTTCCTGCTAATAACAGTAATAATTATAAGACCCACCACTTACAGCCCACTGTGTGTCACACACTGTAACAATCGCATTCCATGCGTCCTCTCCCATCCCGGTCATCAGTGTGCCCATTCAGAGGCCTGCGTGTCAACATATAAAACATGTTTCACAGGAGACAAATAGGAATACATAAGCACTGGTCACCACCATCATCCGTTATTACTACAACTATCACTATGACTGCCATCCTGCAAGAGATGTGTTTATCTTCAGAGAACAGTAGGGTAAACTGAGGCTCCGAGAGGGGGATTTGCCCAAGATCGCAAAAAAGGTGGAATAGTCCAGTGGCTAAACCAACAGGCTTTGGCATCAGTGGCCACTGTTCAAATTTTGATGTGGCCGTTTAGTAACCACATGCCCACTTGGGGAAGTTCCTTCCCCTTCTGAGCTTTCAGTTTTTTCTCCTGCAAAATGAAGAAGTAGATTCAAATACAAGTTAGGTCAGGCTCAGTGGCTGACACCTGTAATCCCAGCACTTTGGGAGGCTGAGGCGGGAGGATCTCTCGAGCCCAAAAGTTCGAGACCAGCCTGGGCAATACAGCGAGGTCTCGTCTCTACAAAAAAATACAAAAATTAGCCAAGCGTGGTGGTGCATGCCTGTAGTCCCAGCCACCTGGGAGGCTGAGGTGGGACGATCACCTGAGCCTGGGAAGTCGAGGCTGCAGTGAGCCATGTTCATACCCCTGTGACAGAATGAGACCCAAACTAAAAATAATAAAAATAAAAATTTTTAAAAACAGGTTGAAGTAATGATTCGACCTGATTGTTTTTGTTTTTTCGTTAAAAACTCAGCTCTAGAGTTCAGGAAGTAGAGGTTAGATGTTCTGTGTGTTCTGAAGCTAGAATCCTCCCTGCCCTTAAGAAAAGAGGACAGAACTGGCCAGGCGCAGTGACTCCCGCCTGTAATCCCAGCACTTTGGGAGGCCGAGGTCGTGGGTCACCTGAGGTCAGGAGTTTGAGACCAGCCTGACCAACGTGGAGAAACCCCATCTCCACTAAAAATACCAAAAATTAGCCGGGCATGGTGGTGCATGCCTGTAATCCCAGCTATTCGGGAGGTGAGGTAGGAGAACGGCTTGAACCCGGGACGCAGAGATTGCGGTGAGCCGAGATTGCACCATTGCACTCCAGCCAGGGCAACAAGAGCGAAACTTCATTTCAAGAAAAAAAAAAAGAGAAAAGAAAGAGGAAAGAACTTTCTATCGCTAATAATATGTTAGCTCTGTTGTTAATGGTCAGTGAGGATCCTCTTGATCTGCCACAAAGGCTGCTACGAGAGACAAGACATTAGCAAGACTGGGGTGTAGAGGGAGAAAAAGCTAGGGTGGAAAGGACAGACTGGGGAGGAGACGAAGGAAATTCAACCCCAGACGCCTTGAGCCAAGTGTAGATCTCAAATGAGACCGATGCCCAGGAAATGCCAGGTGAGAGGTGGAGAGAGTGCAGACAGGAACAACTGGCATGTCCCGGGTCTCTGCTGTATGAAAGGCTCTCCTGGTGACAACCACTCCTTCTTAATTGAGGGAAGAAGAGGCTCTGCCCCATGATCAAGGTCTTCATTGCCACCATTGTACAGATGCTCCAAGAGCATGTAACCTCCCTCAACAACAACAACACGCCACCACCCCAGACAACCATAAGACCCAAGGCAACCTCTGGATGCCAAGTAGGCAGTGAGGAAGATGCGCACCCCTATATAGGGGGGTAAAGGGGACCCTACACAGGCCTTCTGAGCTAGGACAGTGAGAGGAGCAGATGCTACTATTCTATTAGCTTTCGTTGTTGTCAGTATCTCTTTCTTATTTTATTTATTTTATTTTTTGAGACAAGGTCTCACTCTGTCAGCCAGGCTGAAATGCAGTGGCACAATCATGGGTCACTGCAGCTTTGACCTCCCAGGCTCAAGTGATCCTCCCACCTCAGCCTCCCATGTAGCTGGGACCACAGGTGCGTGCCACCACACCTGGCTAATTTTGTTTCTGTTTTGTAGAAACAGGGTCTCAGTATGTTGCCCAGGCTGGTCTCAAACTCTTGGGCTCAAGCAAGCCTCCTGCCTCAGCCTCCCAAAGTGCTGAGATTACAGGTATGAGCCACCATGCCCAGCCATCATTATCATTTTCATCATCATCTCAGGCTGGGCTGCAGACTAGTGAGGGATCCTCTGAACTCTGCTCCCAAGTCCCTCCAAAGCTGCTGCCCCTCCAGCAATGACCACTTTCCCCTGCCCAGCCAGACACCTGGAAGGAAAACCATTGTTGCTGTTTACCACCCCAGCAACCATGCGGCTGGTCGGCAAAGACTCCGCTGACCGGCAGGAAATGAGGGGTGCAGGCAGTAGCCGGGTCCCTGCTTGTTCTGCCTCTGAGGCAAGGGGGTGGTGCTGGGGGAGGACAAGGCTTTTATACACAAAGCAGATGCGCCATAAACTCATACTCCCCGGGCACAGACACTCCGGGGGAAACGCTGCCGATTTTACCCACTCATTCCTCTGAAAATAACTGCACACACTATCTGCCAAGTTTCCGGAACAGAACAAGTGCTGGGGAATAGGGAACTGATGGAGAGAAGGAGTTTAGGATAGTAGGAAGGAAACCACATTGCTCTGCCCGAGAACAGGTCTCTGAAAGGAAAAAAAGTGTCTGCCATGGACTTTATCTTGTCCAGTGTTCTTAATAATAGCAATGCTATTTGCTATCATTTTTAAAGCGGCTACTCTGTCCTGGCTCTGTGCTTCATATATATAAAATTCCATTCAATTCTTCTGGTACTATTAGTGTCTCCATTTTTATGGATGAGTAAAGTCAGGCTCAGATAGGTTCAGTAACTTCCCCCAAGGTCGCACAAGATAAAACAGCAGAATCATGATTAAAAGCCAGGCCCCTCTGACATCTGAACTCTTCCACTATACTCAGCTTCCTGCCAAACAATTGTTCACCTGTACCTCTCAATAATAGATGGATCAGGTCAGGTGCGTTGGCTCACACATGTAATCCCAGCAATTTGGGAGGCCGAGGCAAGTGGATCACCTGAGGTCAGGGGTTTGAGACGAGCCTGGCCAACATGGTAAAACCCTGTCTCTACTAAAAATACCAAAAAATTTGCTGTGCGTGGTGGTGGGTGCCTGTAGTTCCAGCTACTCAGGAGGCTGAGGTAGGAGAATTCCTTGAACCTGGGAGGTGGAGGTTGCAGTGAGCCAAGATTGTGCCACTGCACTCCAGCCTGGGTGACAGAGCGAGACTCTGTCTCAAAAAAAAAAAAAAAAAAAGAGGAGATGTGAAGAAGGAAGCAGTGCGAAAGGAGAAACAGAGAAACAGATATAAATATAAATAGGAATAACAAGACAACAGATAGCTACTGTTATGAGCACTGAATTGTATATGCTGCCCCACCTCCATTAAAAAGATATATGGGATGTGGTGGCTCATGACTATAATCCCAGAACTTAGGGAGGCCAAGGCAGGAGGATCACTGGAGGCCAGGAGTTCAAGAACAGCCTGGGCAACAGAGCAAGACCCTCCACCTCAGCCTCCTGAGTAGCTAGAACTATAGACACGCATCTCCATGCCTGGCTAATTATTTTTAATTTAATTTAATTTTTTTATAAAAGATATATGGAAGTCCTAACCCTCAATACCTCTGAATGTGACCTTATTTGGAAACTACAGTCATTGCAAATATAATTAGTTAATATGAGGTCTTAGTGGCATACGTTGCATCCCTAATCTGATATGACTGGTGTTATTATAAGGGGCAGCCACTTGAAGGAGGAGACACATGGGGAGGATGTCCTGAGGCAGAGACTGGAGTTCTGCAGCTGCAAGCCAAAGAACACCAAAGACTGCTGCAGAAACCACGGGAAGCTAGAAAGAGGCAACGGAGGATTCAGAGGGGGTGTGGCCCTGAAAACACCTTGATCTTCTGGCCTCCAGAACTGTGAGACCATACATTTCTGTTGTTTTAAGCCACCAAGCTCATCACACCTTGTTACCTTAGCCCTAGGAAACCAATACACCTGCTTTCACAAAATCCCAGCTACTGCACTTTTGGGGATACTGCTGCTAATCATGTTGCATTTTTGCAGCTCTAGGCATATATTTTCAGCCCCTTACCCCCAAATCAAAGTTTACCGTATTTTCCTGTTTCTGAAATTTCCTACCTCAGGTATACACATTTCATATAATCTGACTTCCTTTCTTTTTTTTTAAAGAAACAGGGTCTCACCCTGTCACCCAGGCTGCAGTGCAGAAGTGTGATTATTCCCATGTCAGGCTCCCGAGTAGCTGGGACCACAGGTGCATACCACCATACCCAGCTAATTTTAAAATTTTTGGTAGAGACGGGGTCTCACTATATCACCCAGTCTGGTTTCAAATTCCTGGGCTCAAGCAATCCTCCTGCCTCAGCTTCCCAAAGGGCTAGGATTACCAGCATGAGCCACCATGACAAGTTCCTTCCTTTATCATAACTGCCAAAGGCCACGTTTAAATTATTGGTGCATCTTATCATCAAGAGCTTTTTTTTTTTTTTTTTAGACGGAGTCTCCCTCTGTCACCCAGGCTGGAGTGCAGTGGCGTGATCTCAGCTTACTGCAACTTCCACCTCCCAGATTCAAGCAATTCTTCTGCCTCAGCCACCAAAGTAACTGGGATCACAGGCATGCACAACCATGCCCAGCTAATTTTTGTATTTTCTAGTAGAGACAGGGTTTCACCATGTTGACCAGGTTGGTCTCAAACTCCTGGCCTCAAGCAATCCTCCCACTCCAGTCTCCCAAGTAGGTGGGATTATAGATGCATGCCACCATGCTTGGCTATTTTTCAAATTTTTCATAGAGATGGAGGCCTCGCTATGTTGCCCAGGCTGGTTCACACTCCTGGCCTCAAGTGGTTCTCCTGCCTAAACCTCCTAAAGTACTGGGATTTCAGGAACGAGCCAATGTGCCCAATATGTTTGATTTTTTTTTTTTAAGTGTGTGGCAGGGAAGAGGTAGAAAGATAAAATAGAGATGAATGGGCGGATGGAAGGATGTATAGATACATAGGTAGATGACAGATAGATATTTGATTGATTGATAGATAGAAAGAAACACAGGTAGCTCCAATGCCATCAGTCACCAATTTACAAGGACAGAGAAACTTCTAGTTCAAGCCATCTCACACTTTACTTTGAGGACCAAGCACATCCCCAACAGAGTTACACAATTTTTTTTTTTTTTTTTTGAGATAGAGTTTCACTGTGTCACCCGGGCTGGAGTGCAGTGGCTCAATCTTGGCTTACTGTGACCTCTGCCTCCTGGGTTCAAGCAATTCTCCTGTCTCAGCCTCCCAAGTACTTGGGATTACAGGCACGTGCCACCATACCCAGCTAATTTTTGTATTTTTAGTAGAGATGGGATTTCACCATGTTGGCCAGGCTGGTCTCGAACTCCTGACTTCAGGTGACCCTCCCACCTCAACCTCCCAAAGTGCTGGGATTACAGGCCTGAGCCACCACACCCAGCTGAGTTACACAATCTTGCAGGAGAAAAATGTGATCACATACTAGGCATAAGAGCTGCTGGTGAGTGGCTCTGTGGTTAAGCCACTCTGTGGTCTTATTTCCATTTGTCTCTGTTACATGTCTAAAGAAAGTAAGGTCGACTGGGTGCAGTGGCTCACGCCTGTAATCCCAGCACTTTGGGAGGCCAAGGCAGGCGGATCACCTGAGGTCAGGAGTTCGAGACCAGCTGGCCAACATGATAAAACCCTTTCTTTACTAAAAATACAAAAATTAGCTGGTGTGGTAGCACCCGCCGGTAATCCCAGCAACTCGAGAGGCTGAGATGGGAGAATCAATTGAGCCCGGGAGGTGGAGGCTGTAGTGAGCCAAGATCACGCCATTGCACTCCAGCCTGGGTGGCAGAGGGAGACTCCAACTCAAAAAAAGAAAGTAGGGTCAAGGAGATTCCCAGAAAAGAGTGGGGATGGAGACACACTCCCTGAAGACTCCCAATGGGGAGGAGGGGGAGACGGGGATTATACACACCCTGCTCTTCTGCATAGCACTTGTTCCAACTGTAATTCAGTAACAATTGGTATCATCATCTAAGGACTATCTCCCCCCATGGAACATAAATTCCATGCCAGCTGCCCCCTGCGTGTCCTGCCCACCGCAGCATCTCCAACAATGAGCTGGGGTGCTCATTACTTGTTTGTTGAATGAATAAACGACTGTAGGTAATAACTGCACTATCTGAACCAGGTTCCCAACAATTGAGGCTGTGACACATGAGATGCCCAGAGGACTGCTGAAATCAAAGTTGCCTTTAAATATCTGGGCTACATCATCACCTTCCAAGGGGTCAGCTTTTCTTCTGTCGGCTTAGCTTCATCATCTCGTGCCTCAGTGCTAAGGGGTCCGCTTTGTCTCTCTCGGTCCCAACCATCTCCAACCCAGGAAGGAATGTGGAAAATGGTGCTTGAGAAAGCAAGTCAGGGTGCCCCGAGCCATGTGGAATCAGGGTCTGAAAGAACACCCGAGCCGCTCAGACAAATGTGTGGACCTGTTTGGCATCTTTATTTGTCTTCTAAGTACCAGTTACTCATCCTGGGCCCAAACAGTGGCAGGTTTCCTTCCCCAAGAGGACAGATTGCAGAAGCCAGAAGAGAGAGGTGGGTAGGGGGAAGCTGAGGAGGGCAGGAGGGGAAGCTGCACAGCACCTTTGCTGCAGACTAGGCGAGGGGGAGCATTGGAGAGCTGCTACCTCCAGGGCAGCTGCAGCCTCCTGCAAGGTTATCTGTGGCGGGCACAGGCTCAAAAGCAACGGGGCAATAAAAGTGAGTCATTGTCACCCAGCATGAGCCAACTCAGCCACTTGGGGCTCGGTGAAGCGTGTCCCCAGATGCAAAGTTACTCAAATTCTGGAATGAATTTTGCCTGAATAAAGGACATAAAAATGCCCGTGTCCAGAAAGACCGGCTGCTGTGCAGTGCCAGCATGGCTGATGGCGCCAGGGTGATCAGCTGACAAACACCACCTGAAACGAGCTTCGGGCTGGAGACAGACAGTGCCATACCCTCTAGAGACATCTGTCCTCAGGCTCCTAACCCAGCTGTGTGGCTGCCTGGCTGTGTGCCCTTGGGCAGGGACATCACCTCTCTGATCTTCACTCCTCTAAATGGTCTCTAAGGGCCCTCATACACGGAAATTCCATGTAACAGCGACAGAGAGCCTGTGTGTTACTCTTCCCAGTGTTGGTGTTTGCATTTTAACAAAAAGTGTCCGCACTCTCCAGCAGCCTACTGATGAAGTATACAGGTTCCTGAATCCAATTGTTCAGGTTCAAATCCTGGCCCTGTCGTTTATTAGCTGTGTGACTTCAGGCAGGTTGCTTAACCTCTCTGAGCCTGTTTCTTCATGCCAAGGATAACATAATCAACATAAAGGCAGGGAGTCTTATTCCAAATCCCCAGGTATCCATATTTTGATTTGGTTCCCCAGTGATTCCAGGCATCTTTTGGCTAAGGTTTCTGGAACCTTCTGTTGGAGCAGAAATTGGAGCATCATACTGGCTACCGCCACTTGCCGCACGGATAACAGTTTGCAGAGGCCCCCAGCCATCATGCTCTCTCTCTCATTACACTGCATTTTCTCCCTTGTAACATCTATTATGATCCAGAATTGCCTAGTCAATTTATTTACTCATTTATTATCCATCTCTCTCGCCTGGATTTAAGCTCCATGAAATCACAGACTCCATCTAGCTCATGACTGTCGATTCCCAGCAACTAGCATAGCATCAGGCACACAGCAGATGCTCAAAACTCCTGTTGCTGAACGAACAAATGAATGGATGAATGAATGAATTGCCCTTACCTAGATGCTTCTCACCTTAGCCTTCCCAAAGTTTCTCCGTATCCCTGCTTTGCAAAAAAGGAAACTGAACCCTATGGGATGGAAATGACCCAAAGTCACAGGGCAGTGGCTGGTACACAGGTCTGCCTGGCTCAAAACTCCACTTGTCACCCCTTCCCAGGAAGCTGTAGACAGAAGCACCAAAAAGGGGTTAAGGGCAGGAGCTTTGGGTCTGTCCAGCCCAAGTTCCATTCTAGTACTCCTTGATCAAGTCACTTAACCTGAGGCTCAGTTTCCTCATCCACAACATGACGATAATACCACTAACATGTTCTTCATCAGAGTGAGAGTCTCAGGACGATTAAGCCTACTTTGCACAGTGCTGGGCACAGAGCAGGTCCTCAATAAATGGCCGCTGTTATTCATTACTACTTATACTGCAAGCTTTTCATTTTTTAAAATTATTTTTAGTAGAGACAGTGTCTCACAATGTTGCCCAGGCTGGCCTCGAACTCCAGAGCTCAAGCGATCCTCCCGCTTATGCCTCCCAAAGCACTGGGATCACAGGCGTGCGCCACCATGCCAGGCGTACCAGGTCCTTTCCAAAAACCACACGGGGCTGGCCTGTTTGCCCAGCTCACCATTTTCTCTCTCATTTCACTCCCTCCTTCTCTCTGCCACCTCCAAAGAGAAGCATCCCAGCCCCCAAGTGAACCCCTTGCGCTCTGTTCCACTCCCCCCAGGCGGAGCCCACGCGTGGGGTCTTGTGCGCGTGGTCCCGCGGCAGCCCATAGCCCTCTGCTCTCCGTTTCAGACTGTGCACCCTGGCTGTCCGCACTCCCCGGGCCGCAGTCCTCCCCAGACGCCCCCTCCACCCACCTGCATGCCTGTGGCACGAGTGGGCACACGTGTTCCCGTCGCATGTGGAGCCCGCACCTGTGGGAGGAGAGCCAGCCCGGGCTGCCGCGGCGGCTGAATCAGGACAGCAAATCTCGCCACCCCCTCACTCCTTAATCCGTTGCAATCTGGCTTCCTCCCTACGCTGCCCAAACCTGCCCAAGCCGGGGTCGCTGACGATTCCCACGCACCAAGTCCAGCATCCTTTCTACGGTCTAGTACGTGTGTGTCGTTTGGGAACGTTTGATTTTGATGACCACCACCCCAGCAGCACTCCCTCCCCTAACTCCCTCCTCCTCGAACCCTGCCTGCTCCCCTCTGTACCTTCCCCGCTCCATTGTGTGCCCTTCCTGTTCAGATTCTCTCACTCCCACATTCTTCCGCCCAATGAGCATTTATGGAGCTCCTGCCCTGTGACATGAAGACGAAGGAGCAGGAGGACCCTGAAGGAGATGGTGAGCTTCTACAGTGGGGGCTCTTACTGCAGCATCGCTGGCCTGCGATCCGTTCCCAGCTCCTGGCCAGGCTCAGTGGCTCAGCCGATAATCTCAGCACTTTGGGAAGTTGAGGCAGGATTGCTTGAGCCCAGGAGTTCAACACCAACCTTTAAATTTTTTATCTTTAAATTTCATTAAATTAAATTTCATTTAAATACAAAAAACTCCTGGGCTTAAGCAATCCAGGAGGCCAATTGGCCCTGCTCATTTCGTTTAAATTTTTCGTAGAGATGGGTCTTGCTGCGAGACCCTAAACCTAACCTAACCCTAACCCTAACTCTCGCTGCAAGACCGTATCTCTACAAAAAATGTAAATGAAATTACCTGGGCATGGTGACAGCTGTGGTCCAAACTACTTGGGAGGCTGAGGCGGGAGGATCACTTGAGCCCAGGAGTTTGATACGAGCCTGGGAACATAGTGACACCCCTGTCTCTATGAAAAACTGTAAATGAAATTAGCATGGCGTGGTGGCCTCGCCTGTAGTCCTGGCTTCTCAGGAGGCTGAGGTGGAAGGATGGTTTGAGCCTGGAAATTCAAGGCTTCAGTGAGCTATGATCTCACCACTGCATTTCAGCCTGGCTGACAGAGTGAGATCCTGTCTCTAAAAATGAAAGTTGTTTTTTTTTTTTTAAATCCTGGTTCTGCCGCCTTGCTAGCTGTGTGTCTTTGGGCAGATAGCTTACCCTTACTGGGTCTCAGTTACCCCTTGTGAAACGAGGATCACTGTGGGATTTGCATGAATGCTTGTGAAGTGTTTAGCACTGTGACTTGCATGACTGCCTCACCCTACTACTCTGTTTGCTGCACAGTAGCCAGAATGATCTTGAAACATAAATCAGATCTTGGCAACTGCTCACCTAAAACCTCTCTTAAGGTTTCTCGTTGCCCTTAGCATAAAATCGAGGCTCTACATGATGTTTACAAGACCCTGGCGACACTCTGACCTCATGTTGGGTCACGCTTCCCTTGGTTCAGAAATCCCAGCCACCCTGGCTTTCTTTAATATTAAATTTCATTTTAAATCATTAAAATATAAAGAGTAAATTATTTAATGTACTAAATTAAATAATTTCATTTAAAATTTAATATCGAATACCTCAAGCTCGTTTCTACACCAGGACTAGTGCGGTGCTACCCCTCCACTTGGAATGCGGAGACCTGCCTTCTCTCCATCAACTACGTGCCCCCCGGGTTTTCTCTCCTTTCCATCCTTCAGGTCTCAGCTTCAATGCCACCTCCTCAGGCCTTCCCTGACCACAGGGAGCAGATACTGTTGATGCCCCACTCAGATCCTTGTCACCAGGCCAGTAGACCCACCCCCAACTGCTGCGGGTATCAGCTGCTTAGGGCTCATACCTGAAACCTTCTCTAAAGGATTATCTACCTGGCTTCCCTGACTCTCCTTTCACTTTGGGCAGCCCCTCAATAAACCACTGGCACAAGAGTTGCCATCTCAGACTGCCTCTAGGGAACTGAACTTAAGATACATTTTTTTTTATCTTGGTTTCTTTCAGAGCAGTTATTATTATTATTATTATTGTTATTATTATTTTAACACAGGGTCTCACCAGGTGCAGTGGCTCACTCCTGTAATCCCAGCATTTTGGGAGGTCAAAGTGGGAGGATCACTTGAAGTCAGGAGTTCGAGACCAGACTGGCCAACATGGTGAAACCCTGTCTCTACTAAAAATACAAAAATTAGCTGGGCATGGTGGCAGGTGCCTGTGATCCCAACTACTCGGAAGACTGGGGCAGGA
>NW_012102732.1:244267-249012 GCF_000951045.1 Mandrillus leucophaeus | reverse complement strand
TTTTTTGAGACGGAATCTCGCTGTGTCGCCCAGACTGGAGTGCAGTAGCACGATCTCGGCTCACTGCAACCTCAGCCTCCCGGGTTCAAGCAATTCTCCTGCCTCAGCCTCCCAAGTAGCTGGAACTACAGGCACACACCACCACGCCCGGCTAATTTTTTGTATTTTAGTAGAGCCGGGGTTTCACAGTGTTGCCCAGGCTGGTCTTGAACTTCTGAGCTCAGGCAATCCACCCGCCTCAGCCTCCCAAAGTGCTAGGATTACAGGCGTGAGCCATTGCACCCAGCCAATATTTTTCATTTTTTAGCGAGGTCTATGTTGCCCATGCTGGTCTCAAACTCCCGGCCTCAAGTAATCCTCCCACCTCGGCCTTCCAAAGTGCTGGGATTACAGGTGTGAGCCACTGCACCCAGTCATTATTAGTTTTGGAAAATGTTTGGGACATTTTTTTCCTCTCTCTCCCTCACTACAGGGGAAGTTCCATTAGGGCAAGAATGGCATCTGTTTAATCCATCACTTCACCCGCTCACTTGGCATGGGGGCCTGCACGTAGGAGATGCCAGAAGAACTATTTCTTGAATTCAGGAAATGAGGCATCATGTGTTTCCAGGGATTCCTCTCTAGTTTCCCCTCTTTTGACCTTCTTCTCAGTCCACTCTTAGATGATCCTCTTAGGATCTCAAACTCAGTGGGTCCTAGTGTTGATTCATCATCCACTCTCAGGAGAGGAGCTCTCCCCTGCCTTCTTTAACTCTGGCAGTAGCACCAGCCTTCTGGTGCCAAGGCTAGAACTCTGAGTGCCATGTCTGACTCATCCATCACAGCCATCCCCATAGCTAGTCAGTGCCTGTACCTGTCCAAGATGTGTTGACATTGTCTCATTCTCTTCTCTCCCCAAAGCTCCGTGCTCATAGCCTTGAAGCCAGCCCAAGCCCTGGTTTCCTCATTCCCAAGTTGCTGCAAGAACTCTTAATAGGAACTCCCCACATCTAGCCTTCACCTCTGCTGCACCCATCTTGCACCAATCTGCTGGACTAATACCACCAACACTCACCAGGAATCACCTCCTTCCCTCTGGCAAAAACCCTAGGAAGCCCACAGAGCCACTTCCCAATGCCTTCCCTAACCTGGCATTCAAAGCCTCCAATGATAAATCCTCGAGCCACCTCTTCCAACCTTGTCATTAATACTACGAATGATCAGGGAACGCTTCTTATAGGAGGTGACATTTCAGCTAGATCTGAAAAAGAAAGAGCAACAATACAGAGTGGTTTTCAGATGTTAGGGCACTTCAGAACCCGTTGGGAATGTAAAAATATGTGCAAATTCCTGAGCTTCATCTTAGATCTATTGTGTTGAAATACAGTGGTGGAGATTGTTTGCTTGCTTGTTTGTTTATTGGTTTTTAGCAATCCCTCCAGGACATTTTGTAGTCAGGCTTAGAAGCCACAGGTGGAGGGACAGACACACAGATGGATGAACAGAGAGACACAAATTAGTAAGTTATAACCTAACCATAAATTCCGGGGCTGACAGCACAAAAGACTCTGCCATTCACTTTTGCTGGGAGAATCAGAAAGAAGTCCAGGAGAAGAGGGTCTTTAAGCATCGTCTGAAGAGGTGAGCAGGGCTTGCAAAGCAAAAGAAGAATGGTCCTCATTAATATAGTGGAGAGTAAAAAAAAAAAAAGAAGTCTGTACCCAATGTAGAAGCTGGGGGGAAAAAAAAAGAATAGAATGGAGAAAGTCCCAGGTTGAGAGGGCAGCTCCTGTGAGAGGTCCTGGGCTGCGGCCAGTAGGTGACCACCAACAGGAGGCAGTGACTATATCGGGGTGCAGAGGGGCCACAGGGAGATGCGGCTGAGGTTGGAGTTGGGGCAGGTGAGGGGGAAGGGCTTTGTGGGGTATCTGAGGAAGATGAAGTTTCTCCTGAGGCCACTAGAAGGCGCCAGAGGCCAAGTGGGGGGACTGGCTCAATAACTTCCCTCTGCCAAAAACAGCCCTGAGCAGGGTTAGCAAGGATGTGGCCATGGAAATAAAGAGCTTATAAGGAAATTAAAAGGTCTGATGAGGGCCATAAGGATAATTTATACCCTTTCTGTAGCATGCCTCTTGCTTGTACTAGAATTCATGTATGCCTTTGTCCCGTCTCCCTACTGAATTGTGAGGTACTCATAGAACTAAAACCCATATAATGTATTCGCTGAAGCAGGGTTTCTCAACCTTGGAACTGCTGACATTTGGGATGAATAACTCTGTGTTATGGGAGGTTGTTCTGGGCATGTTAGGGTGTTTAGCAGCGTCCCTGGTTTCTACCCACATGATGCCAATGGCACTTCCATCTCAACTAGTGACAAGCAAAAATGTCTCCTGACATTGCCAAATGTCCTGTGGGGAGCAAAATCACCCTCAGTGGCAAACCATTGGATTAAAGGGGTTCTGCAGGCTCTAGCAGGATCCAAATCTCGGCTCTGCCACTTCCCAACTGGGTGATTTTGGGCAGACTGCATCACTCCTCTGTGCCTCCATTTTCTCATATATCAAGAAGGGATTTTTAAAAAGTGTTGACATCACCATCAGTGTAAGAATTAAACACAGCGATCGAGCCAGGCACAGTGGTGCATGCCTGTAATCCCAGCCCTTTGGGAGGCTGAGGCAGGAGGACTGCTGAAGCCCAGGAGTATTAGACCAGTCTGAGCTACATAGCAAGACCCTATCTCTATAGAAAACAAAAAAATATATATTAGCCAAGTGTGGTGGTGCACCTGTAATCCCAGCTACACATGAGGCTGAGGTGGGAGGATCGCTTGAGCCAGGAGCTCAAGGTTACAGTGAGCTATGATCATTCACTGCACTCTAGCCTGGGCAACAGAGGAAGCCCTTGTCTCTAAAAATAGAAATAATAAATTAATAAATAATAAAAATAAATACAAGGCTGGGCCCAGTGGCTCACGCCTGTAATCCCAGCACTTTGAGAGGCCGAGGCGGGAGGATCACCTGAGGTCAGGAGTTTGAGACCAGCCTGGTCAACATGCTGAAACCTGTCTCTACTAAAAATGTAAAAGTTAGCTGGGCATGGTGGCGGGTCCCTGTAATCCCAGCTGCTCAGGAGGCTGAAGCACAAGAATTGCTTGAACCCAGGAGCTAGATGCAGTGAGCCAAAATTGTGCCACTATACTCCAGCCTGGTGACAGAGCAAGACTCTGTCTCAAAAAATAAAAATAAATAATAAAGACAATGACACATGCAAAGACCGCAAGGTAAACACTCACTGAACACCAGGCCTCTGAGGACACAAGGGATAGTAATGGTTACGGTATCCTCAGTGTCAGCAACTACAGCCTAATTCAAGAATTCCCCAAAGATGTGTTCCAAGGAATACTGAACTCAAAAAGTATTTTTATTTAAAAAGGTTTTCAGGCCAGAAAATACAGGACACCCAATTCCTTTTTGAGCAAATTAGGTATATTCAGTTAATTAAGACTCTGAGAAGGCCTGCAGTCATCATTATCAGATTTTAAGCTCTGGGAAATGAGGAGTCAAATCTAGCTCATTACAGTTTCCCCCTTCCTAGCATAATGCTGAGGAGCACTCAATAAAAATGTGATAAATTGTGGGCCGAGGATTACCCAGGTGCCGACGCAAGAGACTGAAGGCACGCACAGTTTCAGTATAAAAAAGAAAACAGTTCGAATAAGAATAGTTATAATACAAATTAGATATAGAGAGGATCATGGACATTATCGATCATTAGTATAGACATTATTAATCATTGGCCTTTAATATTACTGTTTGATTATTGATATAACAAAGGAATAACTGGCAGGTATAGGATCAGGTGCTGAAGGGACATTGTGAGAAGTGACCTGGAAGGCAAGAGGTGAGCCTTCTGTCATGCCTGCTTGACGGCTTCTTGGTCAAGCGGTAATGCCAGTGCCTGGGAAGGCACCCGTCACTTAGCAGACCGTGAAAGGGAGTCTCCCTTTACTTGTAGGAGTCAGAGAACACTCTGCTCCACCAGCTTCTTGTGGGAGGCTGGATATTATGCAGGCCCGCAGTCATCCGAAGGCCTAAACCCCTCCCTGTGGTGCTCTGCTTCAGTGGTCATGCTCCTTGTCCATTTTCATGTTCCTCCCGTACTCCTGGTTCCTCTTTGAAGTTCTTAGAAGATAGTAGTAGAAGAAACAGTGAAAGTCTCAAAGTATGTGATCTTTCTGATAAGTGCATAGAAGAAAATGCTGACGTATGCTGCCTTCCCTCTCTGCTTCGGCTACCTAAAAGGGAAGGGCCCGCTGTCCCATGATCACGTGACTTGCTCAACCTTATCAATCACTTGGATGACTCACCCTCCTTACCCTGCCCCTTGTCTTGTATACAGTAAATATCAGCGCGCCCAGCCATTCGGGGCCACTACTGGTCTCTGCACCTTGGTGGTAGTGGTCTCCCGGGCCCAGCTGTTTCTCTCTTTATCTCTTTGTCTTATGTCTTTATTTCTTATGATCTCTCATCTCCACACACGGGGAGAACACCTGCTAAGCCCCGTAGGGCTGGACCCTACAATAAATGAATGAATTAACTGAATATTTACATGAGTGAACTTGTTAATTACAGAAGTCAGCTTAGCTGAGTTTAACCCAGTGTTTTCCAAGCTCTATGGTCCACATAGATCGCAAGGACTGGAGCCGTACAGATGCGCTTTAGAAAAAAAGTAGAGACAAAAATAAAAAATAAAAAAATTAAATATAT
>NW_012102732.1:243061-243977 GCF_000951045.1 Mandrillus leucophaeus | reverse complement strand
TTCTGTTGCCCAGGCTGGAGTGCAGTGGCTCGGTCTTGGCCCACTACAACCCCTGCCTCCCAGTTTCAAGCAATTCTCTTGCCTCAGCCTCCCCAGTAGCTGGGATTACAGGCATATGCCACCACACCCAGCTAATTTTTGTGTTTTTAGTAGAGACAGGGTTTCACCATGTCCACCAGGCTGGTCTCGAACTCCTGACCTCAAGTGATCTGCCATCCTCAGCCTCCCAAAGTGCTAGGATTGCAGGCATAAGCCACCACGCCTGGCCTAATTTAAAACATTTAATTCAGCTCCAAAATGAGCCCTAAGAGATGAAAAAGCGAAAGCATTCTTGGCCAAGTAGACTCTATTTTTTAAAAAGAAATATAGCAATCTCTGGTGCCATTTTGTGTGCAGTAAAGCAGTGAAGCAAACATCCCCCACAGAGGTGACTGTCACGTGCGCCCATGTGAAGACAGTCCATCAAACAGGCTTTGTGTGAGCAACAAGGCTGATTATTCCAGCTGGGTGAGGGCAGGCTGAGTCCAAAAAGGAGTCAGCAAAGGATGGTGGGATTGTCATTAGTTCTTACAGGTTTAGGATAGGTGTAAAAGTATATTCTTAACGGTGGGGAGAATATTACAAAGTACCTTCTTAAGGGTGGGGGAGAACCTATGTATCAGTTAAGGTGGTGCAGGAACAAATCACAATGGTGGAATGTCATCAGTTAAGGCAAGAACTGGCCATTTTCACTTCTTTTGTGATTCTTCAGTTACTTCAGGCCATCTGGGCGTATACGTGCAAGTCACAGGGGATGCGGACACGCAAGTCACAGGGGATGCGATAGCTTGGCTTGGGCTCAGAGGGCTAACAGTGACATCAATCTCACTCCTCACATCCAAAAAAATGTCTGTCACTGCAAAGGTTGTAGCTCCCA
>NW_012102732.1:238903-243011 GCF_000951045.1 Mandrillus leucophaeus | reverse complement strand
GTGAAGGCTATTTTCACTTCTTCTGTGGATCTTCAGTTGCTTCAGGCCATCTGGATGTATACATGCAGGTCACAGGGGATATGATAGCTTGGCTTGGGCTCAGAGGGCTAACAGTGACATCAATCTCACTCCTCACATCCAAAAAAATGTCTGTCACTGCAAAGGTTGTAGCTCCCACACCCCAAAAGATTAAATTTGTCTCAGGTCGTGATTCTATTCCATACGGATTGTATCCAATGATGCTTATGGCAAAAGTCAAGAAAATTGCCTATTGCAAACTCAATTCCAGTTTCTGATTTGTGAGGGATGTGTTTAGACTACTGCCCCCCTTGTTTGCATCTAAAATTTCCATCCGGATGAACGGTAAGCAAAATATATCATCGTGGAAAAACATACTCAAGAGGCGCAAAAGACTTTTCGATAGCAATGGGGAAAGCCTTAGCGAAAATGAGGGCTTACATTTGCAATGTGCCCATTCCATGTCAGATACTCTTCTAGGTACTTCTCACATGCACACTCATCTAATTAGGGGGTGGATCTTATTATGATTCCTGTATTACAGATGAGCACATCGCAGCTCAGAGAGGTAGAGTGACTGGACCCTTGACACACGGCCGGTAAAGGTGGGAGTTGGCATTCGATCATAGTCTTAATGTCGTAACCGAGTGAGTTGTAGAGAAACGCCACACTCTGGGACTAATTCAGGAGTCCTTTATTGCTGGCGACCGAGAGATGGCTACAGTTCAAAAATTCTCTCAGCCTCAATGAAGGCGCTAGATTTCCTTTTATATCTTGGTTTAAAAAGGGGAGGGGGAGCCTAGCTGAAGCAATTTTACAGAAGCAGAACAGGCAAAAAGTTAAAAGATAAATGGTTACAGAAACAGTTACAGAAAAATAAACAGTTCTAGGTGCAGGGGTTTAAAGTATCTCAAAGAGATAAATGCAAGGGCTTTGGGTACCATCAACCGAGCACATTCCCAGGAGCTGCTGGTACAGCTTGCCTCAGTATCTTATCAGTAAGTGCATTCCTGGATGTGCTTGGAGTCAGCTTGCACCAGTTATGTCCTTAAGGGAGGGGGATAAGGGGCTACAAGTGAACCAAAATGGTGCAAGAAACCAAAATGGAGTCTGTCCGGCTCTCTCAGTTACATGAGAGTCAATCAGGTCAAAACAAGGTAGGGTATCACATTAACCCTACACTCCACAACCTCAACAATTTGCAGTAATCACCAATGCTACTTTTAAGACGTTTTAATATGCACTTTGGTTATCCATTTATAACTTTAATACTAAAGTTAATTATCACGAGGCCAGTTGTGGTGGCTCATGCCTGTAGTTAACACAAAAATTAGCCAGGCATGGTGGCACACACCCGTAGTCCCAGTTACTCGAGATGCTGAGGTAGGAGAATTGCTTGAACCCAAGAGGCGGAGGTTGCAGTGAGCCAAGGTTGCACCACTGCACTCCAGCCTGGGCGACAGTGTGAGATTCCATCTCAAAAAAACAAAATAAAAAGTAAAAAAATAAAGTGAATTATCTGATAGAAGTATGGGAGGTATGGAGGGAAAAAGTGTCTACACCCAAGACACATTAGAGTCTTTCCTGAGGCACTTAACTCCCAGACCCTAGGACACTAAATGATATGAAAGGCAAGAAATAGCTACCATTTAGCAATTCCATATTATTCCAAATACACCTCTTACTGCCTTTTTTCATGCTCCTTGTATTTGCTGAAGAGGTTTAAATCAAAGAGTAAACTGCAATGCCAGCTCAACTTGCATAATTCTAATGAATGAATTCCAAACAACATTCAAAGCAGTAATATCCTCACCCTCACTTCCTCCAGGCCCACCCCTACTCCAAAAAAAGAGACTTGATCCCTTTACGAACACTGGATTAGGAACTTCACTTATAGTATCTCATTTAATCCCTAGCTTAAACTGAGAAGCAAATATATTAGTTCTCATCTTACAAATGAGGAGACTGAGGTTCATAGTGGTTCAGTGTCTTGCCCAAGGTCACATACCTAGTAAAGGACATGAAGAGGGTTCTAAACTAGGTCTGTTTTCAAAATCTCCAGGTTCTGCTGCCTTCTGTATTTCAAGGTGGTTTCACCAGAGAAATCCCCCAAACCCCAGAAGGAAAAACAAACAAACAACAACAAAAAAAACCAAAACGGTTATATTCCAATGTCCTTACAAGAACTGGAGGCCGGATGCCATGCTCACGCTTGTAATCCCAGCATTTCGGGAGGCCAAAGCAGGAGGACTGCTTCAGCTCAGGAGTTCAAGACCAGCCTGGGCAACAGGCTGAAACCCTGTCTCTACCAAAAACACAAAAACTAGCTTGGTATGGTCATGCCTACCTGTAGTCCCAGGTATTTGGGAGGCTGAGGTGGGAGGATGGCTTGAGCCCTGGAGGCAGATGCTGTCTGTAGTGAGCTGAGATCGTGCTACTGCATTCCAGCCTGGACAATACAGCAAGACTCTGTTTCAAAACAACAACAACAAAATTCATTTTAATTTTAAAAAAAGAACTGGAAATAGTATAAATGTTATTAAACTTGAGTGCTGCTAGTTGAGAACTCTGACCAATTAAATAGCTATTTCCTCTGTTCTGAGCTGTATCCGGCCTGTTGATGAGATTGGCAGATCAGCGCTTTGAGCCATAATGCTAAGACTCTCAGAAGAAAAGAACAGATAATGGCACTTCACTATGGGTGGGGCTCAGCAGTGAGGCCAGCTCAGTCAGTCAGGGAGACCCTAACCCAGCGGCGCTAGAGGAATTAAAGACACACACACACAGAAATATAGAGGTATGAAGTGGGAAATCAGGGGTCTCACAGTCTTCAGAGCTGAGAGCCTCGAACAGAGATTTACCCATGTATTTATTAACAGCAAGTCAGTCATTAGCATGTTTCTATAGATATTAGATTAACTAAAAGTATCCCTGATCGGAAAGAAGCGATGGGCTGAAATAAAGGGATGAGTTGGGCTAGTTATCTGCAGCAGGAGCATGTCCTTAAGGCACAGATCGCTCATGCCATTGTTTGTGGTTTAAGAATGCCTTTAAGCAGTTTTCTGCCCTGGGTGGGCCAGGTGTTCCTTGCCCTCATTCCGGTAAACCCACACCCTTCCAGCGTGGGTGTTACGGCCATCATGAACATGGCACAGTGCTGCAGAGATTCATTTACGGCCAGTTTTGGGGCCAGTTTATGGCCAGATTTTGGGGGGCCTGTTCCCAACAGCCAACACTCGTAAGAATTGTGTTAGTAGCGACATTTCTGGGATCCTCCCAGTCAACCAGTGCGACATGCAAAAATAAGTTTATTATTTTTTCCATATTAATACAGATCAAGTACAGACATAAAACCTCTCTGCGGGTTTCATTTCTTTTGGATACAGGCACATTTTGCCATTTTCAAACACAAAATCTCTGTGACCAATGCTTGCTCATGAAAGGCTAATAATAATGCATTGACTGCTACAAGCTATTTCTTGTTCTGGCTGAAAATTTGTGACTCCCTAGGTGAAGCTTTTCTTCCAGGGTTTTTACAAGGTCACTGCTGTTTTCTAGCACGCTCGTCCCAAACTGCGGAGGTGAGAGTAGTGTTAGAAATGTGTCAATGCCAGAATGTTCATCTGAGTATATGAGTCAGAGTTTAAAATTCTTTTTTTTTTTTCCTGACACAAAGTTTCACTCTGTGACCCAGGCTGGAGTGCAGTGGCACAATCTCAGCTTACTACAACCTCTGCCTCCTGGGTTCAAGCAATTCTTCTGCCTAAGCTTCCTGAGTAGCTGGGATTACAGGCATGCGCCACTACACCTGGCTAATTTTTGTATTTTTAGTAGAGATGGGGTTTCACCATGTTGGCCAAGCTGGTTTCAAGCTCCTATCCTCGTGATCCACCTGCCTCGGTCTCCCAAAGTGCTGGGATTACAGGCGTGAGCCACAGAGCCTAGCCTAAAATTCGTTTATTAAGTCAGCGAACTGTTTTTGTTTTTTGGGTTTTTTTGCTTGTTTGTTTTTTGGGGTTTTTTTTGTTGTTGTTGTTGTTTGTTTGTTTGTTTTTGAGACACAGCCTCACTCTGTTGCCCAGGCTGGAGA
>NW_012102732.1:234226-238853 GCF_000951045.1 Mandrillus leucophaeus | reverse complement strand
TATAACATAGAGACAGAGTAGGAGAAAAAAGAAAAGACAGCAAAATAATAAAGGCACATACATTCGTACTCCAGCCAACTCTTTCCCTGTTTTGTCTCTCTCTACTTTCAGGCCCTTTTTTTATAGATACCTAATATTATCAGGATGCTGAGTTATCTAAATCCATTTACAGCTTTGATCCATGAGAATAAATCACCTACTTTAAATAAACTAACAAAATTAAATATCTAAGTATCTAGGACCTGAATATAGTTCTGTCACTGAAGTGGTTTGTATTTTAAGAGGCCTCTTGAAAGAATGCAATGTTTTACCAAATGGAATAAATGAATAGTGGTAGAATTCCGGGCATTCCTCTAATAAAGACATTTTGTTTGGTTTTGTTTTTTTGAGCTAGAATCTCACTCTGTCACCCAGGCTGGAGTGCAGTGGTGCAATCTTGGCTCACTGCGCCCTGTGGAGTCAAGCAATTCTCCTGCCTCGGTCTCCCAAGTGGTTGGGATGTCAGGTGTGTGCCACCACACCTGGCTAATTTTATTTATTTGTTTTTATTTATTTATTTATTTATTTTTGAGACGGAGTCTTGCTGTTGTCTGGGCTGGAGTACAGTGACACGATCTCGGCTTACCACAACTTCTGCCTCTCGGGTTCAAACAATTCTCCTGCCTCAGCCTCCCTAGTAGCTGGGACTACAGGCGCACACCACCATGCCTGGCCAATTTTTGTATTTTTAGTAGAGACAGCGTTTCACTATGTTGACCAGGCTGGTCTCAAACTCCTGACCTCGTGATCCGCCCACCTCGGCCTCCCAAAGTGCTGGGATAACAGGCGTGAGCCACCACGCCTGGCCTTTTTGTATTTTTAGTAGAGACAGGGTTTTACCATGTTGGCCAGGCTGGTGTTGAATTCCTGGCCTCGAGTGATCTGCGCCTCTCAGCCTCCTAAAGTGCTGGGATTACAGGCGTGAGCCACCACACCTGGCCTCTAATAAAGATTTATTGAGCATCTGCCATGTATCTGACAAGGTGTTATGATAGAAGGGTATACAAGTGCTGTCTTACCTCAAAAAAAAAGTGCAGATAGGCCAGGCACGGTGGCTCACGTCTTTAATCCCAAGACTTTGGAAGGGTGAGGCAGGAGGATTACTTGCAGAGACTTCATCTCTACAAAAAAATTAAAAATTAAAAAGAAATTTTTTAATGTGCAGGTAACTTCGGGGAACGGATAAGGAACTAGTAACACAGCAGAATAAGAGCATACTGTGAAAACACCCTGGACTTCTATCCCCTGGGTGAAGGAGAAAGTCACCTAGGGAGGCTTCCTTTCAGCCCAGCCATTATTTCTACCCCAGCAACAGCGTCTCACACACCATGGTTGCTCTGTAAATATTTACCACACAATGTAAGGAGCCAGTAGTAGGTGACTGGGCTCTGTGGTTCATGCCCATAATGCCAGCACTTCGGGAGGCCGAGGCAGGTGTATCACCTGAGGTCAGGAGTTCGAGACCAGCCTGGCCAACATGGTGAAACCCCGTCTCTACGAAATCACCCCACTGCACTCCAGCTTGGGCAACAGAGCGAGACTCTGTCTGAAAAAAGAAAAGAAAAGAAAACCAGAAGTCAGTAGTGGCCTGAGCTTTAAAAGACTATGGGCCTGCCTATTTTAGTACTGCCCCTGCAGCTCTCTCCAAAGGACTCAAAGGGCACTCAATCAAACACTGAGGAAATCACTGTTTTCCCCCGCCTGAAACGGGCCTCCAGTCTGCTGGGTTATTTATTCTGCTGTGGTCTCTCCTCCAGTCATTAACATTCTATTTTCAGGCTAGTAGTCTTTCAATTCCCAGCAATTAGAGCGTTTTGCACAGGAAAAACAAACAGGGGATTGCTTTCTGGCCAAATTCAGGTGCTGGATATTACAGCATGCAGTTTTGAAGCCTTGAAGGGTAAAGGTTGGATGAGTTGGTTTGTACTCTGGGCCTGGTTGCAGCCACCCTTAGACCAATTCCAAAGAAAGCCAAGGCTGAGGTAGGAGGATCACTGAAGACCCGGGGTTCGAGACCAGCTTGGGCAACATAAAGAGATCCCATCTCTATAAAAAATTAAAAATTAGCCGGGTGAGGCGAGGTGTGGTGGCTCCCGCCTGTAATCCTAGCACTTTGGGAGGCTGAGGCAGGCAGATGACTTGAGGTCAAGGGTTTGAGACCAGCCTGGCCAACATGGTGAAACCTCGGTGCTACTAAAAATATAAAAATTAGCCTGGTGTTGTGGCAGGTGCCTGTAATCCCAGCTACTCAGGAGGCTGAGGTGGGAGAATCGCTTGAACCCAGTGAGCTAAGATCGCATCACTGGACTCCAGCCTGGGAGATAGAATGAGACTTCATCTCAAAAAAAAGAAACTGGGCCAGGCGCGGTGGCTCACGCCTGTAATCCCAGCACTTTGGGAGGCCGGGGTGGGCAGATCACCTGAGATCAGGAGTTCGAGACCAGCCTGACCAACATGAAGAAACTCCGTCTCTACTAAAAATACAAAATTAACTGGGCGTGGTGGCTCATGCCTATAATCCCAGCTATTTGGGAGGCTGAGGCAAGAGAATCGCTTGAACCCGGGAGGCACGGTTGCGGTGAGCCAAGATCACACCATTGCACTCCAGCCTGGGCAACAACAGTGAAACTCCATCTCAAAAAAAAAAAGAAACCGATACCCCAAAATGTGGCACTCTGACATGCTAAATAGAAGAAGCAGCAGCTGCAAGGGCCCTCTGACTTCCTCCCTCCCACTTCCTGTCTCTCATTTCTCTGCGTCTCCCAAAGCACAGGATGAAGTTGTTCTGTGAACTTCCTTTAGCTACCTACAGTCCAGACCTGCCAAAGAAGACCCAATGACCTCTGGTCCCCTCCCTGAGCTTTAATTAACTGAACAACTATCACAGGAAGAAAGACTGAAGTCTATGAAGTCTATCAACATTCCTGGACAGAATTTTGTCACAAACCATTGTCTGATCTGCAGGCCCAGTAGACTTTGTCCCAGGCCATTGTATGTTCTGCAAGCCCCTTGATAATGCATTTACTACCACTATCCCCTAAAATCATCCACACGTCTCCATCTCCCCTTGCCCTAAGAAGTGTATATAACCAGCAGTACCTCACTGCATGGCAGGGTCATTGCTCTGTAATTCTCTCCTGTGCACATTAATAAATGTATATGCCTTTTCTCCTATTCATCTGCCTTTCATCAGTTGATTTTCAATGAACCTTCAGAGGGTGAAGAGGAAGTTTTCCCTGAGCCCTTGTAATTAAGAAGGTCCTATTTTTTTATTTATCTTCCAATGCTGCTCATTACATCAAAGAGAAAGTTTGGTGGTATTCCATCTATAAGACTTCTCAAATCCTGGGTAATATCCCTTTGTAACATTAAGAATAGGACCAAGGTCTTCAGATAACCGTATCTGGCAATTATTTGATAGCATTATTTTTATTTCCATGGCATTTGTTTGCAAAGTTGTCTTCCAATTACAGAGTACTTGCGAGTTTTCCATTTATCAGTGATATGAGATTTCTTTCCAAAAGAATTATCTAGGCTGGGGGGCGGTGGCTTTTGCCTGTAATCTCAGCTACTCAAGAGGCTAAGGCGGGAAGATTGCTTGAGCCCAGGAATTTGAGACCAGCCTGGGTAACACAGTGAGATCCTGTCTCAAAAAAGATTTCAGAATTATCTACGTAAATAAAAGGGAAAGTCCATTAAAAATGATACTATGAAAGTAATTATGTAGATTGTAGGTAGATATGATAAAAATAAAAATCAAGGTGGTACTCAAATGGCTGGCATTTGGGAAACTTTTTTTTTTTTTTTGTGAGATGGAGGCTCACTCTGTTGCCCAAGTTGGAGTGCAGTGGCATGATCTCAGCTCACTGCAACCTCTGCCTCCCGGGTTCAAGCAATTCTCCTGCCTCAGCCTCCTGAATAGCTGGGATTACAGGCATGTGCCACAATACCCAGCTAATTTTTGTATTTTTAGTAGAGACAGGGTTTTGCCACGTTGCCCAGGCTGCTCTTGAACTCCTGACCTCAGTGATCCGCTCTCCTTGGCCTCCCAAAGTGCTGGCATTACAGGTGTGAGCCACCGTGCCCGGTCAGGAAACATTTTTCTATGCAAAAGTGAAAGCTGATATATTGTCCTACATCTCTCATTCTCCCTTTCACCAATTGTTCCAGAACAATTGCAGGCCCTGGAGAGAAAGCAGGGCCTTCTAGAAAGAGAAATACAGCACTGACTAAAGATTCCAGGAAGAGGAAGATTTGCCCTCCTACTTCCCCCTCTTCTCCTGTCTAGTATGATCACAGCATCAAGGACTGTGAGGGATCTTAGATTTTGCCCTAATTGCATGTTAACAAATTAGCCTGCCCTACTGGGTAGACTATGGATGTTGGTAAAAAGACGTGAGGCTCCTGGGTCAGAGATAAAAGACAGTTTATTACTCACAACAATAGCAGTAGCCAGCACTTTTTGTGCCCATTCCCCAAGCCCCAGTTTCCAAAGAGTAACACCAAAAGGGTCCAATGATTGCTGTACACATGCTAGGTTGCAATATAGGAGAGGAACCCTGAGCTTAGGGATCCTAAATCTTTTATA
>NW_012102732.1:225889-228735 GCF_000951045.1 Mandrillus leucophaeus | reverse complement strand
ACTAATACAACCACCCTCCCATATATTACTTTTTACACTTTCCAGATTACTTCTGGGAAGAAGGGAAATACAACAGCCCATAACCCACTCTTTCCCAACCAGAGAATACCTGGAAGTGAATGGTCTCCACCATACCTCCTTGAAAACAGGTAGTGACTAGAAGAAAGAGGCCAGGGAGTACCTATCTCTAAAATGCTTTTAGCAGGATGTATTTGGCCTGCCTGCAATGCCAACTTGTGGATAATGGCTGGCTAGAGAATGGGAAGTAATCACTAAGACATTTGTATCTATGTAATTAATGGAGGATAAAACTGGAAAATTATGGCCAGGCACAGTGACTTATTTCTGTAATCCCAACACTTTAGGAGGCTGCTGTGGGAGGATCACTTGAAGCCAGGAGTTCAAGACTAGCCTGGGCAACATAGTAAGACCCCATCTCTACAGAAAATAAAAAATTATCTGGCCATGGTAGCAAGCCTGTGGTCTCAGCTACTCAGGAGGCTGAGGCAGGAGGATGGCTTAAGCCCAGGAAGTCAAGGCTGCAGTGAACTGTGATTGTGCCACTACACTCCAGCTTGGGTGACAGAATAAGACACCATCCTTAAATATATATATATAAATCAACAAACAAATCAATATTATTCCATAATTGCTTCCTCTGAAGATAATGACCCATACTCATCATTGGTACTCACTGATTAATCTAGAACAACTCAGAATAAGTAGAAAGCAGCATCTGACAGATACGGGATCTCATATAAGGGAATGCCATGTTTGTGCCCACCTCTTACTACATCCTGCTTGTAATTTATTTTTTTTCTTAAAACAGAGACTTACTCTGTCGCCCACGCTGGAGCGCAGTGGTGTGATCATGGCTCACTGCAGCCTTGAACTCCTGGGCACAAGCGATCTTCCTGCCTTAGCCTCCCAAGTAGCTGAGACTACAGGAGCATGCTGCCACACGTGGCTAATTTTAAAATTATTTGTAGAGATGGGGTCTCACTTTTCTGCCCAGGGTGGTCTTGAACTCCTGACGTCAAGTGATCCTCCTACCTCAGCCTCCCAAACTGCTGAGGTTACAAGCATAAACCATAGTGCCCAACCTTGCTTGTAATTTTTAATCATTGGTTAGGTTTAGTGTTAGATTAGATGCATGATTCACAAATCTAATTTGACAAGTCAATTCCTCATGTCAACACAGTTTTCTTTAAAAAATTTTCCCCCAAATGAGAATTACTTGAAATTTTGAAAGTGAAAGAAATCTTTCTGAAATTAATTGAATATTTGAAAGTAAAATAAAACAGGTATTCATCCCTAAAATTCTGATTCATATTGTCAAACTCTCCTCCCTTTAGAGACATTTTCACTTTCAATCACACACACAGAGCATGAGTGTGCCGCCTTCACACCTGCCCAGACACCAATCTAGGCTCTGTATCATCCTTACCACCACAATCTGTGGAAAACAAAAGCACTCATTTCTGTAGCAATGGTAATTACATAGTCTGGGGAACAGAAATCAGTCAAGTCCCCCCAAACTAGGATGCCATTTGCTCAGAGGGTATTGGAAGAATGCACCAACCATCTATCAGCCATTTCTTTTTTATTTTTATTTTTATTTTTTTGAGATGGAGTTTCATTCTTGTTGCCCAGGCTGGAGTGCAATGGCATGATTTCGACTCACTGCAACCTCCACTTCCCGGGTTCAAGCGATTCTCCTGCCTCAGCCTCCCGAGTAGCTGGGATTACAGGCATGTGCCACCATGCCCGGCTAATTTTTGTATTTTTAGTAGAGACGGGGTTTCTCCATGTTGGTCCAGCTGTTCTCGAACTCCTGACCTCAGGTGATCCACCCGCCTCAGCTTCCCAAAGTGCTGGGATTACAGGCGTGAGCCACCGCGCCCAGCCTATCAGCCATTTCTCTACATCTGCCGTCACAGTAATTTATCTGTAGACACCTACTGACCACCCATCCCATTATGCCTGGCAACAACTTTGGAGAAACCAGACTGCCACCAAGAGGGGAAGCTTCAGCCTGGGCAACATGGGGTCCATGTCTAAAAAAATTTTAAAAATTAGCCCAGGCCCAGTGGCACATGTCTGTGGTCCCAGCTACTTAGGAGGCTGAGGTGGGAGGATGGCTTGGACCCGGGAGTTCAAGGCTGCAGTGGGCTGTGATTATGCCACTGCACTCCAGCCTGGGCAACAAGACCCTGTCTCCAAAAAAAAAAAAGGCTGGGAAATTGGGCTTGAAACAGTAGAAATCAGAGTAGCTCTATAGTCCTATTTTTATTGCAAACTTTATATTACTGTCCTCAGAATGTATTGCCCTGAGCTGTTGACAAAGATTCTCTCCTTGACCAAACTTTAGTCAGGCTCCTCTGAACCCAGTTCTTAACTTGGTCTTGACCTTTGGACTTCCCTGTTTGTCTTTGCATCTCCCAGTTTTAGTAAAATTCCTGTCATGGTGGTTTAGCCAGCATCCCCACCTGTGATCGCTGACAGTCCTCAAATACTTAATCAAAGTTGTCTTCCCCACCACCCCCAGGTGATGTCTGATCACCCTAGCCTGGCTTTAGCAAGAACCCTGTTAGGTCATTTTAGCAAGAATTACTCTATCCTCTTATTAACAGTAATTCTCCATCCACTAATCCTTCCCACCACAACCCTGCCCTCTGGCTATAAACCCCCGTTTTTCCTTGTTGTATTTGAAAGTGATCCCAATCTCATTCCCCTACTGCAAAACCCCATTGCAGTGGTTTCTTGGACAAAGACTTTCGTACTCTTCTTCAACAAGTGTCAGAATATCTTCTCTGGGGAATTGCTTGAACCTGGGCAGCGGAGGT
>NW_012102732.1:217577-218254 GCF_000951045.1 Mandrillus leucophaeus | reverse complement strand
ATTCTCTCCTGTGCACATTAATAAATGTATATGCCTTTTCTCCTATTCATCTGCCTTTCATCAGTTGATTTTCAATGAACCTTCAGAGGGTGAAGAGGAAGTTTTCCCTGAGCCCTTGTAATTAAGAAGGTCCTATTTTTTTATTTATCTTCCAATGCTGCTCATTACATCAAAGAGAAAGTTTGGTGGTATTCCATCTATAAGACTTCTCAAATCCTGGGTAATATCCCTTTGTAACATTAAGAATAGGACCAAGGTCTTCAGATAACCGTATCTGGCAATTATTTGATAGCATTATTTTTATTTCCATGGCATTTGTTTGCAAAGTTGTCTTCCAATTACAGAGTACTTGCGAGTTTTCCATTTATCAGTGATATGAGATTTCTTTCCAAAAGAATTATCTAGGCTGGGGGGCGGTGGCTTTTGCCTGTAATCTCAGCTACTCAAGAGGCTAAGGCGGGAAGATTGCTTGAGCCCAGGAATTTGAGACCAGCCTGGGTAACACAGTGAGATCCTGTCTCAAAAAAGATTTCAGAATTATCTACGTAAATAAAAGGGAAAGTCCATTAAAAATGATACTATGAAAGTAATTATGTAGATTGTAGGTAGATATGATAAAAATAAAAATCAAGGTGGTACTCAAATGGCTGGCATTTGGGAAACTTTTTTTTTTTTTT
>NW_012102732.1:213589-216632 GCF_000951045.1 Mandrillus leucophaeus | reverse complement strand
GGAGTCTTGCTCTGTCACCCAGGCTGGAGTGCAGTGGCGTGATCTTGGCTCACTGCAAGCTCCGCCTCCCGGGTTCACATCATTCTACTGCCTCAGCCTCCCGAGTAGTTGGGACTATAGGTGCCCACCACCATGCCCGGCTAATTTTTTGTATTTTTAGTAGAGACAGGGTTTCACTGTGTTAGCCAGGATAGTCTCGATCTCCTGACCTCGTGATCCTCCCACCTCGGCCTCCCTAAGTGCTGGGATTATAGGCGTGAGCCACCGTGCCTGGTCCTGTCTCAGTTTTTCAAAGCTATTCATTACACAAACATCCTTGAAAAGTTCAGAGCTTGGCCAGATGCAGGGACTCACGCCTATAATCCCAGCAATCTGGGAGGCCAAAGTGGGAGAATTACTTGAGTCTAGGAGGTCAAGACCAGCCTGGACAACATAGTGAGACCCCCCCATCTCTACAAAAAATGTATCAGTTACCCAGGTATGGTGGCACACGCCCGTAGTCCCAGCTACTCAGAAGGCTGAGTTGGGAGGATTGCTTGAGCCCAGGAGATTGATGCTGCAGTGAGCTGTGATCATACCACACTGCACTCGGCCTGGGTGCCAGAGTGAGACCCTGTCTCAGAAAAGAAAAAGTTCAGAACTCTTCTGGAAAGGAAGTCAGTACTTTGCTTCATAAAAGAGGCCCGTGGAGAACTGTCTCCTAACAGACAGCAGCTTATACTGCGCTGGCAGCTTGAACTGTAAGGCCAGCCCCATGTAGTTGCATTAAGTGGTTTATAGCTCAATAAGCATAGTTAACATTTACTGAAAACTTCCCAAGCCCTTCAAATGCATTTTCTCACTGTAATATCTTCTTGAGGTAGGTTTTATTCCCATTTTATAGATAAAGAAACTAAGGCTGAGGTAAGTTGAATACATTGTCTGATATCACCCAGTTAGAAGTAGGAGGGCCAGAGTTTGAACTCAGGCTGGTCTGACTTCAGATAACTGGTCTCCCATTCTGTCCAAACACCTGCTACGCAAATAAAGTTAGATAGGGAGGAATACTTGTACTTGCTTTTGGAGCGAGACTCCATCTCAAAAAACAAAATGTGTTTTCAAGTCTCAAAGAATGCAAAGCAGCAGCTCTTTTCTAGAGGACCCAGTTGCGCTCTGCAAATCAGACAAGGGAAGGTGACGAGAGGCCCTCCTCTGCGTTTTTCCATGCTCTCAGTGAATGGATTCAAATCCAGCCTCTGTCACTCACTCACCTTGAGATCTAAGACCCAGAGGCTCCCTCTCTCTGGCCTAGCTTCTTGGTCCTGGATGACCCACCTCAGTGTATCTGGCAGTCTTTCCTCTGCCCGCTCTGCTCCCCAAACCTACCTGTGACCGTGTCTTCTCTGCCTTAGGCCAGTTTTCACTGCTTTCATGGCATCTGGTTACCTAGGATAGATGTGGAGGGGACTTGGGACCCCTTGGAGCATGAAGAAAAGAAGCCTCCATCCCATTTCCTGGGAAAGCATCTGAACAGCGAGACCTTTCAGGAGGCCAGACGTGACCACTTCCCAACACCTGGGCTTCATTATGCTGAACGTGTCTACTCCTTCTCTCCTCCTCGAGCTGCCTTAGAAAAGACTTCCTGTGACTGGCTCTGCAGGTGGAGACCCGAGAAACCTGGAGAGGGTTGGAGGTGGGAATGGGGGAGGGGAGAGCTCTACACTTCATTGTGTCTCGCAAAATTCCTGGCACATATGAGCGTGGCTGCTATGTAAACAAATCAGAAATGGAGATGATTATGTAGAGGTCTCTACAAAGTAGCCAGGAGGGCAGGAGAAGCTAGCCCCTAGTCACGCATCATGCACATGACCAGATGGGATTTCACCTGTTTGAACTGGGCCAAATCGCAAACGTCCTGGAGAAGCAGCTGCATTGGATTTGAGCTGCTCACACCGGGGCAGATCACGAAGCGCCCAAGGAGACAGCTGTGCCGAATTAAGCTGATCATGGCCTAGAGACTTTCTAAGCTGTCAACCAGCTATTATCAATCCTGGGCTGTGCTAAAATCTTCCACTTGTGTAAACTTGCAGTAAACCTTTACAAACCCCTGCCTATCTCACCTGGACCGAACACAATTTAGCTACTTGCTAGATTTGTGTCTCCCGAATTGCAATTCATAAAAACGCTGATTAAAACATTTTCTGTTTTGTTTGTGGCTCCACGGTGGTAGTTTTATTTCTCATTAGTTGACAGTGCCTTTTTTGTTTTGTTTTGTTTTTTGTTTTTTGAGATAGAGTTTCACTCTTGTTGCCCAGGCTAGAGTGTAGTGGCACAATCTCGGTTCTCTGCAACTTCCACCTCCTGGGTTCAAGCAATTCTGCGTCAGCCTTCGAAGTAGCTGGGATTACAGGTGCCCGCCACCACGCCTGGCTAATTTTGTATTTTTAGTAGAGACGGGGTTTTACCATGTTGGCCAGGCTGGTCTCAAACTCCTGACCTCAGGTGATCAGCCTGCCTCAGCCTCCCAAAGTGCTAGGATGACAGGCATGAGCCACCATGCCCAGCCTAACTTCCTTTAATCTATAACTAAGGTCTGAGTCCAGAAGACCTTCCTCTGGATCCTCAGTAAATTTACTTAATCTAAATGGGTCCAGGTCCTGGGGTAATTATCCTTTTCTTGTCTCTTGCTAAATCACAAAGGTTTGGGCAGTGCCCTCAGACCCCCAATAAACTTATTTATGGAGGCCTGGAGAGTTTCTTCAGACCCTCAGTAAAACTTGTTTAATCCTAAATGGGTCCTGTTAAGAATTCCTTTGTTATATTTTTTATTTTTATTTATCTATTTACTTTTTTAAGACAGAGCCTCACTCTGTCACCCAAGGTGGAGTACAGTGGCATGATCTCAGCTCACTGCAACCTCCGCCTCCTGGGTCAAGCAATTCTCCTGCCTCAGCCTCCTTAGTAGCTGGGACTATAGGCACATGCCACCACACCCAGCTAATTTTTATATTTTTAGTAGAGATAGGGTTTCACCACGTTGGCCAGGCTGTCCTCCGTTATTTTG
>NW_012102732.1:212682-213539 GCF_000951045.1 Mandrillus leucophaeus | reverse complement strand
GTGATCCACCTGCCTCGGCCTCCCAAAGTGTTGGGATTACAGGCGTGAGCCACCGCGTCTGGCCAGTCAGTGCTATTTTTATGTAGGCCTTTTTTATTTTTATTTATTTATTGAGATTGGGTCTTGGTCCTGTACCCAGGCTGGGGTGTAGTGGCTCAGTCACAGCTCACTGCAGCCCCTACCTCCCAAGCTCAAGCAATTCTCCCACCTCAGCTTCTCAAGTAGCTGGGACCACAGGCATGCACCACCATGCCCAGCTAATTTTTTTTTCTTATTGTTTTTGAGGCAGCATCTCCCTCTGTCACCCAGGCTGGAGTTCAATGGCTCGGTCTCAGCTCACTGCAACCTCCGCCTCCCAGGTTCAAGTGATTCTCCTGTCTCAGCCTCCCCAGTAGCTAGGATACAGACATGCACCACTAAGCCTGGCTAATTTTTTGTATTTTTAGTAGAGATGCAGTTTCACCATGTTGGCCAAGCTGGTCTTGAACTCCCGACCTCAAGTGATCCATCTGCCTCAGCCTCCCAAAGTGCTGGGTTTACAGGCATGAGCCACTGTGCCTGGCAAATTTTTTTTCTTTTTGTGGAGACGGGATCTCACTATGTTGCCCAGGCTGGTCTCATACTTCTGGGCTCAAGTTATCCTGCTTTGGCCTCCCAAAGAGCTGGGACCACAGGCATGAGCCACCGTGCCTGGCCTATGTGTTTTTTTAATATTTGGATTTGTGTTACTTGCAACTTAGAAACATATGACTAATACAAAGGTGTCCTACCATGTCTAATCATGTAATGAGACCAATGACTTTTGGTAAGATAGTAAGCGTGTTGTTGGTTTTTTACTTACTTAACCACATGGTATA
>NW_012102732.1:210255-212340 GCF_000951045.1 Mandrillus leucophaeus | reverse complement strand
TTATATTTTTTATTTTTATTTATCTATTTACTTTTTTAAGACAGAGCCTCACTCTGTCACCCAAGGTGGAGTACAGTGGCATGATCTCAGCTCACTGCAACCTCCGCCTCCTGGGTCAAGCAATTCTCCTGCCTCAGCCTCCTTAGTAGCTGGGACTATAGGCACATGCCACCACACCCAGCTAATTTTTATATTTTTAGTAGAGATAGGGTTTCACCATGTTGGCCAGGCTGTCCTCCGTTATTTTGTCATGCTTTAAGGCCCAGGAAAGACCCAGGCAAACTCTTTGAGCTTTTGCTACATTCCAGCCTTTGCATAAGGGCACTGGCTTTTAATACTTAACCACTCAGTGCTGAAACAGTCGTTATGGAGGCCTGAGTTAATGAGATATGTCCTGCCACAAACTGGGCTCACTGTAACCTCCACCTCCTAAGTTCAAGTGATTCTCCTGCCTCAGCCTCCCAAGTAGCTGAGATTACAGGCACCCACCACAATGCCTGGCTAATTTTTCATTTTTGTAGAGATGCCGTTTCACCATGTTGGCCAGGATGGTCTCAAACTGCTGACCTCAAGTGATCTGCCCTCCTCAGTCTCCCAAAGTTTTGGGATTACAGGTGTGAGCCACAGCACCCGACCTTCCCTCATTCTTTCTATTGTCATTTATTTCTTTTTCTTTTTTTTTTTTTTTTTTTTTTGAGACAGAGTTTCACTCTTGTAGCCTAGGCTAGAGTGCAGTGGCACGACCTCGCCTCCCTGCAACCTCTGCTTCCCGGGTTCAAGCGATTCTCCTGCCTCAGCCTCCTCAGTAGTTGGGATTACAGGCACCCGCCATCATGCCGGGCTAATTTTTGTATTTTTAGTAGAGACGGGTTTTTGCCACGTTGGGCAAGCTGGTCTCGAACTCCTGACCTCAGGGGATCCACCTGCCTTGGCCTCCCAAACTACTGGGATTACAGGCGTGAGCCACTGCGCCCAGTCTATTGTCATTTATTTCTTTTGCCAATTTGTGGTTTTTATTACAAAGACCACTAACCTGAGGAAAGAGATGCTGGGGCTCAGAAAATGATACCCTAAAATAAAGGCCCTACAAACAACCTCAGAAAAAAAGTCTCTCTCTCCCCTCATTTTCCCCCATAGAAAAGGGATTCCCAGTCAGGTGCGGTGGCTCACATCTGTAATCCCAGCACTTTGGGAGGCCGAGGTGGACGGATCACGAGGTCGGGAGATTGAGACTACCCTGGCCAACATGGTGAAAACCATGCTTCCACTAAAATTTAAAAAAGAAAAAAAAGAAAAAAAAAAGAAGAAGGAAACTGGATTCTCTCTTCCCCAAGGCAGGTCATAGAAACCAGAACTCCTTCTTTCTAAAGCCAGCCATAAACCTACAGGTATTACTCTACCTTTCCCGACTCCACTTCCACATAAGAACTGGCCATAAAGAAATTGTCTGACCTACCTTGCTAGATTGTAGGTCATCTGAAAGTGGGCTATACAAACTGAGTCATTCTTGTCATACTCGACTAAATCAGAGTCAATGGGCCAGGGACAAAAAGCACTCAGGGCACCTAATATTTCTCTAGAAATGTTATTCTCTGCAAGTCCAGTGGCTGAAACTGCCTGTTGTAACTTGAAGCCAGTTTTATCTATAGCTGCTGAGATAACTTGCTACAACTCTAGAACTCATTTTGCCCACAGGAGTCACCTACCAATTGGTGCTTGTCAGCTGCCTGTTGCTTTACTAATGCCAATGAACTTTCTTTCAGGACCACACATAACATTCTCCTTTGCTTTTTTTAAAATCTTTTTAAAAATGGATTGATTGATTGATTGATTGAGACAGAGTCTCGCTTTGTTGCCCAGGCTGGAGTGCAGTGGTGTGATCTTGGCTCACTGCAACCTCTGTCTCCTGGATTCAAGTGATTCTCCTGCCTCAGCCTCCCAAGTAGCTGGGATTATAGACGTGCACCACCACGCCCAGCTAATTTTTGTATTTTTAGTAGAGCCAGGGTTTCACCATGTTGGTCAGGCTGGTCTCAAATTCCTGACCTCAAAAGATCCGCCTGCCTCAGCCTCCCAAAGTGCTGG
>NW_012102732.1:207380-210205 GCF_000951045.1 Mandrillus leucophaeus | reverse complement strand
CTAGTAGCTGGGATTACAGATGCATGCCACCACACCCAGTTAATTTTTGTATTCTTAGTAGAGATGGGGTTTCACCATGTTGGCCAGGCTGGTCTTGAACTCCTGACCTCGTGATCCACCTGCCTCGGGCTCCCAAAGTGTTGGGATTACAGACGTGAGCCACCGCATCCGGCCAGTCAGTGCTATTTTTATGTAGGCCTTTTATATTTTTATGTATTTATTGAGATTGGGTCTTGGTCCTGTACCCAGGCTGGGGTGTAGTGGCTCAGTCACAGCTCACTGCAGCCCCTACCTCCCAGGCTCAAGCAATTCTCCCACCTCAGCCTCCCAAGTAGCTGGGACCACAGGCATGCACCACCATGCCCAGCTAATTTTTTTTTTCTTATTGTTTTTGAGGCAGACTCTCCCTCTGTCACCCAGGCTGGAGTTCGATGGCTCGGTCTCAGCTCACTGCAACCTCCGCCTCCCAGGTTCAAGTGATTCTCCTGTCTCAGCCTCCCCAGTAGCTAGGAATACAGACATGCACCACTAAGCCTGGCTAATTTTTTGTATTTTTAGTAGAGATGGAGTTTCACCATGTTGGCCAAGCTGGTCTTGAACTCCCAACCTCAAGTGATCCATCTGCCTCAGCCTCCCAAAGTGCTGGGTTTACAGGCATGAGCCACTGTGCCTGGCAATTTGTTTTTCTTTTTGTGGAGATGGGATCTCACTATGTTGCCCAGGCTGGTCTCATACTTCTGGGCTCAAGTTATCCTCCTGCTTTGGCCTCCCAAAGAGCTGGGACCACAGGCATGAGCCACTGTGCCTGGCCTATGTGTTTTTTTTAATATTTGGATTTGTGTTACTTGCAACTTAGAAACATATGACTAATACAAAGATGTCCTACCATGTCTAATCATGTAATGAGACCAATGACTTTTGGTAAGATAGTAAGCGTGTTGTTGGTTTTTTACTTACTTAACCACATGGTATAACATAGAGACAGAGTAGGAGAAAAAAGAAAAGACAGCAAAATAATAAAGGCACATACATTCGTACTCCAGCCAACTCTTTCCCTGTTTTGTCTCTCTCTACTTTCAGGCCCTTTTTTTATAGATACCTAATATTATCAGGATGCTGAGTTATCTAAATCCATTTACAGCTTTGATCCATGAGAATAAATCACCTACTTTAAATAAACTAACAAAATTAAATATCTAAGTATCTAGGACCTGAATATAGTTCTGTCACTGAAGTGGTTTGTATTTTAAGAGGCCTCTTGAAAGAATGCAATGTTTTACCAAATGGAATAAATGAATAGTGGTAGAATTCCGGGCATTCCTCTAATAAAGACATTTTGTTTGGTTTTGTTTTTTTGAGCTAGAATCTCACTCTGTCACCCAGGCTGGAGTGCAGTGGTGCAATCTTGGCTCACTGCGCCCTGTGGAGTCAAGCAATTCTCCTGCCTCGGTCTCCCAAGTGGTTGGGATGTCAGGTGTGTGCCACCACACCTGGCTAATTTTATTTATTTGTTTTTATTTATTTATTTATTTATTTTTGAGACGGAGTCTTGCTGTTGTCTGGGCTGGAGTACAGTGACACGATCTCGGCTTACCACAACTTCTGCCTCTCGGGTTCAAACAATTCTCCTGCCTCAGCCTCCCTAGTAGCTGGGACTACAGGCGCACACCACCATGCCTGGCCAATTTTTGTATTTTTAGTAGAGACAGCGTTTCACTATGTTGACCAGGCTGGTCTCAAACTCCTGACCTCGTGATCCGCCCACCTCGGCCTCCCAAAGTGCTGGGATAACAGGCGTGAGCCACCACGCCTGGCCTTTTTGTATTTTTAGTAGAGACAGGGTTTTACCATGTTGGCCAGGCTGGTGTTGAATTCCTGGCCTCGAGTGATCTGCGCCTCTCAGCCTCCTAAAGTGCTGGGATTACAGGCGTGAGCCACCACACCTGGCCTCTAATAAAGATTTATTGAGCATCTGCCATGTATCTGACAAGGTGTTATGATAGAAGGGTATACAAGTGCTGTCTTACCTCAAAAAAAAAGTGCAGATAGGCCAGGCACGGTGGCTCACGTCTTTAATCCCAAGACTTTGGAAGGGTGAGGCAGGAGGATTACTTGCAGAGACTTCATCTCTACAAAAAAATTAAAAATTAAAAAGAAATTTTTTAATGTGCAGGTAACTTCGGGGAACGGATAAGGAACTAGTAACACAGCAGAATAAGAGCATACTGTGAAAACACCCTGGACTTCTATCCCCTGGGTGAAGGAGAAAGTCACCTAGGGAGGCTTCCTTTCAGCCCAGCCATTATTTCTACCCCAGCAACAGCGTCTCACACACCATGGTTGCTCTGTAAATATTTACCACACAATGTAAGGAGCCAGTAGTAGGTGACTGGGCTCTGTGGTTCATGCCCATAATGCCAGCACTTCGGGAGGCCGAGGCAGGTGTATCACCTGAGGTCAGGAGTTCGAGACCAGCCTGGCCAACATGGTGAAACCCCGTCTCTACGAAATCACCCCACTGCACTCCAGCTTGGGCAACAGAGCGAGACTCTGTCTCAAAAAAGAAAAAAGAAAAGAAAACCAGAAGTCAGTAGTGGCCTGAGCTTTAAAAGACTATGGGCCTGCCTATTTTAGTACTGCCCCTGCAGCTCTCTCCAAAGGACTCAAAGGGCACTCAATCAAACACTGAGGAAATCACTGTTTTCCCCCGCCTGAAACGGGCCTCCAGTCTGCTGGGTTATTTATTCTGCTGTGGTCTCTCCTCCAGTCATTAACATTCTATTTTCAGGCTAGTAGTCTTTCAATTCCCAGCAATTAGAGCGTTT
>NW_012102732.1:203548-207330 GCF_000951045.1 Mandrillus leucophaeus | reverse complement strand
GGGGGGGGCCAAGCATCTCCCACTCCTCCTCCACTTTCTTGGGGGGAAGCACCCCCCACACCTTCTCTCTGTGTCACTACCCTCTGTTTTCTCTAGACTTGCCTCCTTCACTATAGGCAACCTTCCACCCTCCATTCCTCCTCCTTCTCCCTTAGCCTGTATTCTCAAGAACTTAAAACCTCTTCAACTCTCACCTGACCTAAAACCTAAACGCCTTGTTTTCTTCTGCAATAGTGCTTAACCCCAATACAAACTCGATAATGGCTCTAAATGGCCAGAAAATGGCACTTTGGATTTCTCTATCCTACAAGACCTAAGTAATTCCTGTTGTAAAATGGGCAAACGGTCTGAGGTGCCTGACGTCCAGGCATTCTTTTACACATCGGTCCCTCCCTAGTCTCTGTTCCCAATGCAATTCCTCCCAAATCTTCCTTCTTTCCCTCCCGCCTGTCCCCTCAGTCCCAACCCCAAGCATCACTGAGTCTTTTGAATCTTCCTTTTCAACGGACCCATCTGACCTCTGGGGAGGACCTCTGGGGAGGACCATCTGACCCTGGGGAGGAGGGGACCGAGCTAGGTCCCAATTTTTCCTCCGCCTCCACTCCCTCACCCTATAATACTCTTATCACCGCCCCTCCTCATACCTGGTCCAGCTTACAGTTTAGTTTCGCGACTAGCCCTCCCCTACCTGCCCAGCAATTTCCTCTTAAAAAGGTGACTGGAGCTAAAGGCCCCAAATCAGATAGCATTTAGGCTCTTTTTCACCAAATATAAAAATCCAGCCCAGTCCATGGCCCATTTGGCAACAACCCTTAGAGGCTTTGCCAACCTAGACCCAGAAGAGCCAGAAGGCCGTCTTATTCTCAGTATGCATTTTATCACCCAGTCAGCTCCTGACATTAGAAAAAAACTTCAAAAATTAGAATCCGGCCCTCAAATCCCCCAACAGGAATTAATCAACCTTGCCTAGAGAGGAGGCAGCCAGACGGCAACGCATTTCTGAATTACAAATACTTGCCTCTGCTGTGAGAGAAACCCCAGCCACGTCTCCAGCACACAAGAACTTAAACACCTGAAGCGCAGCTGCCAGGGGTTCCTCCAGGACCTCCTCCCCCAGGAGCTTGCTTCAAGTGCTGGAAATCTGACCACTGCACCAAGGAATGCCCGCAGCCCGGGATTCCTCCTAAGCCATGTCCCGTCTGTGCAGGACCCCACTGGAAATCGGACTGTCCAACTCATCTGGCAGCCACTCCCAGAGCCCCTGGAACTCTAGCCTGAGGCTCTCTGACTGACTCCTTCCCAGATCTTCTCAGCTTAGTGGCTGAAGACTGATGCTGTTCCATTGCCTCAGAAGCCCCCTGGACCATCACAGACGCTTTGGGTAAATCTTACAGTGGAGGGTAAGTCTTTCCCCTTCTTAATCAATACGGAGGCTACTCACTCCACATTACCTTCTTTTCAAGGGCCTGTTTCCCTTGCCTCCATAACTGTTGTGGGTGTTGACGGCCAGGCTTCTAAACCTCTTAAAACTCCCCAACTCTGGTGCCAACTTGGACAACATTCTTTTATGCACTCCTTTTTAGTTATCCCCACCTGCCCAGCTCCCTTTTTTGGTCAAGACATTTTAACTAAATTATCTGCTTCCCTGACTATTCCTGGGCTACAGCCACACCTCATTGCCACTTTTTCTCCCAGTTCAAAGCCTCCTTCACATCCTCTCCTTGTATCTCCGCACCTTAATCCACAAGTATAGGACACCTCTACTCCCTCCTTGACAACAAATGATGCATCCCTTATCATTCCATTAAAATCGAATCACCCTTACCCTGCTCAACATCAATATCCCATCCCACAGCAGCTTTAAAAGGATTAAAGCCGGTTATCACTCGCCTGTTACAGCATGACCTTTTAAAGCCTGTAAACTCCCCTTACAATTCCCCCATTTAATCTGCCCCAAAACTGGACAAGCCTTACAGGTTAGTTCAGGATCTGCGCCTTATCAACCAAATTGTTTTTGCCTATCCACCCCATGGTGCCAAAGCCATATACTCTCTTATCCTCAATACCTCCCTCCACAACCCATTATTCTGTTCTGGATCTCAAACGTGCTTTCTTTACTATTCCTTTGCACCCTTCATCCCAGCCTCTCTTTGCTTTCACTTGGACTGACCCTGACGCCCAACAGACTCAGCAAATTACCTAGGCTGTACTGCCGCAAGGCTTCACAGACAGCCCGCGTTACTTCAGTCAAGCCCAAATTTCTTCCTCATCTGGTACCTATCTCGGCATAATTCTCACGAAAACACACATGCTCTCCTGGCTGATTGTGTCCGGCTAATCTCCCAAACCCCAATCCCTTCTACAAAACAACTCCTTTCCTTCCTAGGTATGGTTAGTGTGGTCAGAATTCTGACACAAGAGCCAGGACTGTGCTGTGTAGCCTTTCTGTCCAGACACTGGAGCTTACTGTTTTAGCCTAGCCCTCATGTCTGCATGCGGTGGCTGCCGCTGCCTTAATACTTTTAGAGGCCCTCAAAATCACAAACTATGCTCAACTCACGCTCTACAGTTCTCATAACTTCCAAAATATATTTTCTTCCTCACACCTGACACATATACTTTCTGCCCCCCTCCACTACCTCTCAGCAAGCCGAAATCGTTGCCTTAACTCAAGCCGTCACTCTTGCAAAAGGACTACGCATCAATATTTATACTGACTCTAAATATGCCCTCCATATCCTGCACCACCACGCTGGTATATGGGCTGAAAGAAATTTCCTCACTATGCAAGGGTCCTCCATCATTAATGCCTCTTTAATAAAAACACTTCTGAAAGCCGCTTTACTTCCAAAGGAAGCTGAAGTCAGTCACTACAAAGGCCATCAAAAGGCATCAGAGCCCATCGCTCAGGACAATGCTTCTACTAATAAGTTAACTTAAAAAGCAGCTAGCATTCCAACTTCTATCCCTCATGGCAATTTTTCTCCTCATCTGGCCACTCCCACATATTCCCCTGCTGAAACTTCCACCTATCAATCTCTTCCCACACAAGGCAAATGGTTCTTGAACCAAGGAAAATGTCTCCTTCCAGCCTCACAGGCCCATTCTATTCTGTCGTCATTTCATAACCTCTTCCATGTAGGTTACAAGCCGCTAGTCCGCCTCTTAGAACCTCTCATTTCCTTTCCATCGTGGAAACCTATCCTCAAGGAAATCACTTCTCAGTGTTCCATCTGCTATTCTACTACTATTCAGGGATTGTTCAGGCCCCCTCCCTTCCCTATACATCAGGTTCGGGGATTTGCCCCACCCAGGACTGGCAAATTGACTTCACTCACATGCCTCCAGTCAGGAAACTAAAATACCTCTTGGTCTGGGTAAACACTTTCACTGGATGGGTAGAGGCCTTTCCCACAGGGTCTGAGAAGGCCACCGCAGTCATTTCTTCCCATCTATCAGACATAATTACTCGGTTTGGCCTTCCCACCTCTATACCGACCGATAACAGACCGGCATTTATTAGTCAAATGACCCAAGCAGTTTCTCAGGCTCTTGGTATTCAGTGAACTAATGGTCTTTTAAAAACACACCTCACCAAGCTCAGCCACCAACTTAAAAAGGACTAGACAGGGCCGGGCGCGGTGGCTCAAGCCTGTAATCCCAGCACTTTGGGAGGCCGAGACAGGCGGATCACAGGGTCAGGAGATTGAGACCATCCTGGCTAACACGGTGAAACCCTGTCTCTACTAAAAAATACAAAAAACTAGCCGGGCGACATGGCG
>NW_012102732.1:190632-203298 GCF_000951045.1 Mandrillus leucophaeus | reverse complement strand
AATACTATTACCACTTTCCCCTGTCAGAATTTGGGCCTGTCCTCAGAATGCTACAGGGTACAGCCCATTTGAGCTCCTGCATGGATGCTCCTTTTTATTAGGCCCTAGTCTCATTCCAGACACCAGACCAACTTGAACTGTGCCCCAGAAAACTTGTCATCCCTACTATCTGCTGTCTAGTCATACTCCTATTTTACCATTCTCAAGTACTCATAAATGCCCTGCTCTTGTTTACACTGCCGGTTCACACTGTTTCTCCAAGCCATCACAGCTGATACCTCCTGGTGCTATCCCCAAACCGCCACTCTTAACTCCCTCTTGAAGTAAATAAATAATCTTTGCTGGCAGGGCCGTGCTGAATCTCCTTGAACACTCTCTAATTGGATGTCCTGGGTCCTCCCAATTCTTAGTCATTTAATACCTGTTTTTCTCCTTCTCTTAATTCGGACCTCGTGTCTTCCATTTAGTTTCTCAATTCATACAAAACCACATCCAGGCCATCACCAATCATTCTATATGACAAATGCTCCTTTTAACAACTCCACAATATCACCCCTTACCACAAAATCTTCCTTCAGCTTAATCTCTCCCACTCTAGGTTCCCGCGCCACCCCAATCCCACTTGAAGCAGCCCTGAGAAACATACCTACTGTCTCTCCATACCACCCCCAAACATTTTGGCCACCCCAACACTTTACCACTATTTCGTTTTATTTTTCTTAATATAAGAAGACAGGAATGTCAGGCCTCTGAGCCCAAGCTAAGCCATCATATCCCCTGTGACCTGCACATCCACATCCAGATGGCCGGTTCCTGCCCTAACTGATGACATTCTACCACAAAAGAAGTGAAAACGACCTGTTCTTGCCTTAACTGATGACACTACCTTGTGAAATTCCTTCTCCTGGCTCATCCTGGCTCAGAAGCCCCCCTGCTGAGCACCTTGTGACACCCCCCCCACCCCTGCCCACCAGAGAACAACCCCCTTTGACTGTAATTGTCCTTTACCTACCCAAATCCTATAAAACACACCGTCTCCCCACCATCTGCCTTTGCTGACTCTCTTTTCGGACTCAGCCCACCCGCACCCAGGTGAAATAAACACCCTTATTGCTCACACAAAGCCTATTTGGTGGCCTCTTCACACCGACACGAGTGAAACTACCGAGTCCAGAATTTTAGCAACTGTTGTTTTTTTGTATTTCTCCGACATTGGATTTTCCAGAAACACAATGAATATTTATAACGGCATTAATAAGCTCACTTATCACCAAGTGCTGGCTTTGCAGACACAATCTGAACGATGCCACTTTTCGTGCTTTCTTTTTGCGTCTTTTGGCCAAGAATTACTGTCTAAGGTTTTGCACAAGAAAGGAAATCTGCCATCTATTTGGCGTAATGGCCTTATTTGTGTATTCAAAAAGACACGATCCAGAGTGGGAGGTTTCATCAAAGTGGCTTCAACCCTCCAAGGCATTGTTCTTGCACTATTTGTCTGTGGTGCTTTGGGGTGGAAATTAATCAAATTTTTGGCAGAGATTTGTAGGATATTAATGTTGGTTGGGGATTTGATCCGTTGTTTTCTTGAAGTGGAAAGAAAAGATCCCAGGAACACTGGCCCAGCTAAGGGTAAGTGAATGTGATGGTAATTTACATGGAAAGGATTAACCAATTCTTCCTGAAGGATGAAACTGATCACCTTTGAGAGGTAATGAGTCTGAGGGTCTGTTCCCACCCTTCCTCAGTGGCTGGGCTGAACCTACTGCCCAGGACTCCTGGTTCTCAGGTAAACCTTAGGAATCTCAAGTGTAGGGGTTCTCTATCTTTGCCTGAAGGGTTCAAACTTTGAGACTGGGCATGGTGGCTCACCTATCATTCCAGCACTTTGGGAGGCCAAGGTGGGCAGATCACTTGAGACCAGGAGTTTGAGACCAGGCTGGGCAATATGACGAAATCCTATCTCTACAAAAAATACAAAAATTAGCTGGACATGGTGGCGTGCACCTGTGGTCCCATCTACTCAGGAGGCTGAGGTGGGAGGATTGCTTGGTCCTGGGAGGTAGAAGTTGCAGTGAGCCAAGATCATGCCACTGCCCTCCAGCCTAGGCAACAGAGTGAGACTCTGTCTCAAAAAAAAAAAAAAAAAAAAAAATTCAACCTCTAGAAGTAGTGTACAGAATCTCATCCCTATCCAGATGGCATTGACTATGTGGGAGTTTGACATTATGTTTAGGGGCTGAAGTTTTTTTATTCCAATAGATCATGTATGAGCTAAGGGATATTATCCATTCAAATAAATCCTTCGCTTTCTGAAAGTTCCCTGAAAATCAACTGACAAAAAGTAAACTATAGAAGAAAAGGTATACACATTTATTAGTGTGTGCTGGGGAAGATCGCAGAGTGATGGCCTGGTATCCCAAAGGGATACAGATGCTTCTATATCCAACTTCTTAGGGGAAAGGATCATGGGGAAGTGTGAATGATTTTAGGAGGGTAGCAAAGGATTTTTATTATTATTATTATTATTATTTTCAGACGGAGTTTTGCTCTTGTCACCCAGGCTGGAGTGCAGTGGCGCGATCTCTGCTCACTGCAACCTCTGCCTCCTGGGTTCAGGAGATTCTCCTGCCTAAGCCTCCTGAGTAGCTGAGATTACACGTGCCCGCCACCACACCCAGATAATTTTTGTATTTTTAGTAAAGATGGGGTTACACCGTGTTGGGCAGGCTAGTCTCCAACTCCTGACGTCAGGTGATCCACCCACCTCAGCCTCCCAAAGTGCCGGGATTACAGACGTGAGCCACAGTGTCCAGCCGCAAGGATTTTTAGGGGAATTCAGTGGGCTTTGAGAACACACAATGGCTTGGAATAAAGTCTGTTGGGTCTGCAGAGCAGAAGATGGTTTGTGACAAGTCTGTTCAGGTGTGTTGGCAGACTTCAGTCAGTCTTCCTGTGACGTGAGTTCAGCTAATGAAAACTCAGGGACTGGGGTCATTGTTTTCTTCTTTTGCAGGTTCGGGCTTTAGGTAGATAAGGTAAATTCAGAGGACAACTTCATCCTGTGTTTTGGGAGACACGGAGGATTGAGTGATGAGAAGTGGGTGGGGTGAGGCTGGAGAGACCTTGGGTCTTCCTCAGTTCGGTCCGTCAAAGTGCCCTATTTTGGGGTATCGGTTTCTGACTCCCAACAATAGCGAAGAAATTGGGCTTGAAGTGGACTGGAAAGTTAGTAAAATTTCTTTAACTGTAGCAGGAGGAGTCATAGACAAAAATCCCTGAGACACTGGATCGTGGAAGGAAAGAGCTTTATTCATCTGGGAGCATCAGCAGACTCAAGTCTTAGAAACTGAGCTCCCTGAATAAGTAACTCCTATCCCTTTTAAGGGCTCACAACTCTAAAGGGGCTGCATGAAGGAGGGGTCATGATCGATTGGACAAGCGAGGGGTACGTGACTAAGGGCTGCATGCACCAGTAACTACAACAAAACAGAACAGAATGGAAAGTTTCACAATGCTTCCTCATACAATGTCTAGAATCTATAGATAACACAAGCGGTGAGGTCAGGGATTGAATTTTAACTACTAGGCCCGAAATGTGGCAGCAGACTGTCTGACTATGAATTTCACTTCTGCTTATTCTTTTAACTTCTACCTTTTCAGCAAACAAGAAATTAAGTATAAGACAATATGAGGAGTGATCTCCTCTCTCATGACCGCCTCCACTAGTTCAGAGAAAGGGGCCCACAGTGACTGGGTGACCAAGATATTGTTTCCTCAGACATTTACATTTCAAAGGGGATAAATCCAAGACCTTTGAAAAAATGTTTCTGGGTTGTAAAGCTGGCAAGCGGCTTACTTGCCTCTGAAGAGATTTACAGAGACACCACAAGAATAAAATAAGAATTTACGACCACTCGGTTTCTCTCAGGAATACTCTAAGAGGAGGAGGATATGGTCTCTTTTCTTTTGTGGTAACAGGGGAAATTCTCTTTTTGTTTTTTGTTTTTTCTTTTTTTTTTTTTTTTCTTCAATTGGTGATACGCAATTGGCCCAAAACTTTTAGAGTGATTAAAACAGAAAAAGTTACATCTATCATTGATTTATTTTTTCAGTCTATTTTTTTCAAAATGCCATTATAAGGGTAACACAATTTTATTTTGAGGAAACTGGGGAAGTAAGGAAAATCATACGGCAACTCAAGGCTACCTTTTGAAGTTCATTCTAAAAGGATGAACTCAATCTGCTTGGTAATTATGTAAATGTGCTTTATAATTGATAATTAACTATTTTGTGTTTTGCATCATCAAAGCCAGCTCGGTATAATTGAATAAAAGGTACATCAAATGAAATCTCATATCTAGACTAATTTCAAGAGAACCAAAGGAAATTATTACAATTATCATGAACTTTTTAATCACCAGAACAGCATAAAACCTTTGTTTATGTAGCAAAGTACCAATGACTGGAAGGTACAAGATGGAAGCTGTCACAAAAGAAAGGGCAGCGTAAGAATGAGAAGTTGTAGCTTCTCTTTTCTATTCCTCTTTCCAGAGGTTGAGTTCTGCATGCCCCCATCCCCACAATTCCATTTGACATCGCCACTGCCTTCCTCTAACCTATCTATGATTCTTTCTTACATTGCTGGTGGAATGACCATTCCGTCTGACATATCAGATTATTCACTATTTCTTCCGTCTCTGCTACTCATTTGTTGAACAAGTTTACTGAGCACCTATGTGCCAGCCACTAGCCAAAGTGCTGGGGCAAGGCCAGGCACGGTGGCTCACACCTGTAATTCCAGCACTTTGGAAAGGCAAGGCATGGCCAATTGCTTGAGACCAGGAGTTCACAACCAGTCTGGGCAACATGGCGAAACTGTCTCTCCAAAACAAACAAACCAGGAAACAAACAAAAAAAATTAGCCAGGGGTGGTGGCACACACCTGTGGTCCCAGCTACTTGGGAGGCTGGGGTGGGAGGATCACATGAGACTGGGAACTTGAGGCTGCAGTGAGCTGAGATCGCACCACTGCACTCCAGCTTGGGTGACAGAGAAAGACCCTATCTCAAAAACATAACAAAACAAAATGCTAGGGCTATAACCATAGATATGATAGGAGAGAGCACTGGTAACAGTATTCTCCTCTTCATTCTCTTCCTCCTGGCCTATCTCCTTCTTCCTCATTTCCCTAGTTTCACTACTTGGGGCTCTAATAGGAAGACCTTTCTGGATGTATTGCATCTTTGTATCTCCAGGGCCCAGCACAATGGCTGTATTTTGGTACATGCTTCTTCAGCATGTACAAAATGAATGAATTCTCTCTTGAAATTATTGGCCATGTGCAGTGGCTCACGACTGTAATCCCAGCACTTTGGGATGCTGAGGCAGGCAGATCACCTGAGGTCAGGAGTTCAAGAACAGCCTGGCCAACATGATGAAACCCTGTCTCTACTAAAAATACAAAAAAAATAGCTGGGCATGGTGGCAGGCAACTGTAATCCCAGCCATTCTGGAGACTGAGGCAGGAGAATCGCTTGTACCTGGGAGGCGGAGGTTGCAGTGAGCCAAGACCGTACCATTGCACTCCAGCCTGGGCAATAAGCACGAAACTCCGTCTCAAAAAAAAAAAAGAAAGAAATTATTTACTCAGACTCTGGGTGCTAGAGCTATTACAGAAGGAATTAAAACACTACTTGGAATCTTTCCATTTTTATCTACATTGTTTTTTCTGCTTATTAAAATATGAGTAAATATCATAATAAAAATCATTACAGAAATAAATAAATAGAAAGTGCAACTCCTCCACATTTCTAAATTCAAGAGATAACTGCAATTTACAATTTGATATGTGCTTCTCTAATTTGTTTCTCTTTTTATGTAGCTCTATCTTTCTATATACACACCTACATAGGTATATTTATATCCTATACATAATTTTAAAACCCAAACAGGATCATAGTAGTCAAATGAATCTTCAACTGCTTTTTTTTCTTTTTTCTATTTTATGATATATCTTGGCTTGGATTGTGCTGAATTTCTTCTAAATATCTTTCCAACTGTAAATTATATGCTTTTGTATCAAGGCCAGAAGCTCACTTATTTTTATTAACTAGTTCTCATTATTACAAAAGAAATACAAGGCTGGGCACACCCACTGACTCCTGTAATCCCAGCACTTTGGGGGGCCCAGGTAGGTTGATCACTAGAGGCCAGAAGCTTGAGACCAGCCTGGCAAACATGGCAAAACCTCATCTCTACTAAAAAAACACAAAAATTAGCCAGGCACGGTGGTGCACGCCTTTAGTCCCAGCTACTCGGGAGACTGAGGCATGAGAATCACTTGCACCCAGGGGGTGGAGGTTGCAGCAGGCCAAGGTGGTGTCACTGCACTCCAGCCTGGGCTATAGAGCGAGACTCTATCTCAAAAAGATAAACAAAAAAGCAAAAATTATTTTTACAGAAGCTTCTGCATAATCAATAAAATCGTCAGGTCTGGAAATTATCAAGTACTTGGTTACCTAACCATAGCGCAAACTGCTTGCCATTCCCTAAACCTAGATTTTTTTTTTTTGAGACAGAGTCTCCCTATGTCACCCAGGCTGGAGTGCAGTGGTGCAATCTCAGATCCTGCAACCTCCGCCTCCTGGGTTCAAGCGATTCTCCTGCCTCAACCTCTCGAGTAGCTGGGATTACAGGCACACACCACCACACCTGGCTAATTTTTATATTTTTAGTAGAGATGGGGTTTTGCCATGTAGGCCAGGCTGGTCTCAAACTCCTGCACTCAGGTGATCCACCCACCTCGGCCTCCCAAAGTGCTATTCTCCCAAAGTACCAGCTATTCTTTTCAATAATCAGAAACCAACCGGTATCTTATTAGAGACGACTTCCCAGAATGAAAACTACATTACCCACCCTCCTTTGTAATAAAGTGTGTCCAGGTGACCACGTTTTGTCCAATGGGCTATGAGAAGAGCCATGGATAACTTCCTAGTTCAGTGACGCCTTACAGTATGGTGTGTTCCTTCCTTGTGTCTTTTTCCCCTGTATAAAGGTTGGAATGTGGACCTTGGGCCATGAGAACCAGCACAGCACCTTAGAGATGAAGACACAATGAGATGAAAGGATCATGGGCTCCTGACAGCTTTGCAAAGTAGGACTTCCAAAAGTAGTTGGACTTCTTTAAGAGAGAGAAATATACTTGCATCTTTGCTCTTGTAAGCCACTGCTATTTGGAGTCTGTGCTATGCACAGGTGAATGCCTGCCTTTACTGTGAGCATTATTATTACTGCCTTTACTGAGAAATGAAATGATTTTTGTCTGAGGAATGTAAGCCTCTTTATTTATTTATTTTATTTTTTAAAATTTGAGACAGAGTCTCACTCTGTCACCTAGACTGGAGTACAGTGGTACGATCTCAGCTCACTGCAACCTCTGCCTCCCAGGTTCGGAATATGCTCCTGCCTCAGCCTCCCAAGTAACTGGAATTATAGGTGCACACCTATAATTTTTGTATTTAGTAGAGACAAGTTTTCACCATGTTGGCCAGGCTGGTCTCGAACTCCCGAACTCAAGTGATCCACCTGCCTTGGCCTCCCAAAATGCTGAGACTACAGTGTGAGCCACTGTGCCCAGCCGTTGTTTTTTTTTTTTTTTGAGATGAAGTCTTGCTCTGTCACCCAGGCTGGAGTGCAGTGGCGCAGTCTCGGCTCACTGCAACCTCTGCCCGATTCATGTGATTCTCCTGCCTCAGCCTCCTGAATAGCTGGGACTACAGGTGTGAGCCACCTTGCCCTGGTTTCGAGCACTGGGTCTAAACACTTCTTAGCTCTGTGATCAGGAGCGTGTAACTTTATTTAAAAAAAAAAAAATTAATTAATTAAATTTAATTTTGTGATTGTTGTTGTTGTTTTTTGCCCTCTCAACGCAGCTTTTCCCAACTACTGGGAGAACCAGGAAGGCCAAGGAGCCTGTCACTTAACCACTCGGAGCCTTACTTGTCTCATCCATGAAATGGGAATAAAAATAAAACCCACCTCAGAGTGTAACCGGGACAACCAACATTTCTTTACAAGATTGTTGCCAGAAAGAGATTCCAATCCAGACCCCAAGAGAGGGGTCTTTGACTTTGCTCAAGAAATAATTTGGGGCCCAGTGCGGTGTGAGACTAACCTGACTGACATGGTGAAACCCCATCTCTACTAAAAATACCAAAATTAGCCAGTCGTAGTGGCGCATGCCTGTAATCCCAGCTACTCTGGAGGCTGAGGCAGGAGAATCGCTTGGACCTCGAAGGCAAAGGTTGCGGGGAGCCGAGATCGGGCCATTGCAACTCTCTCCCTTATAAATGATTATTATGGAGTTCTATTTAACAAAGAAATTATTATTCTCTTTTAATTAATTCATTATTTTATTTTATTTATTTATTTATTTTAAGAGTCAGGGTCTCACTCTGTCACCCTGGAGGCTGGAGTACAGTGGTGCAATTACAGCTCACTGTGGCCTTGACCACCCAGGCTCAAGCAATCCTCCCACCTCAGCCTCCCAAAGCACTGGGATTACAGGCATGAGCTACTGTGCTTAGCCCAAAAACAAATTATTATGATTCCTTGTTCTTTCTCTTCTTCAGAGAATTAGAACCACTACTTCCTTCCATATGAATTCATCATCTTCATACGAGATGAATCAACCATAATATTATACTGTTTGGCCACAGAGATTGGTCAAAAGATGGACATACGGCCCTTTCTAAACCAATCAAGAGTCCTTTTTTAGAACTTTATGATTTGGGATCGGGCGTGGTGGCTCACACCTGTAATCCCAGCACTTTGCGGGGCCAAGGCAAGCGGATCACCTGAGGTAGGGATTTTGAGACCAGCCTGACAAACATGGAGAAACCCCATCTCTACTAAAAATACAAAATTAGCCAGGCGTGATAGCGCATGCCTGTAATCCCAGCTACTTGGGAGGCTGAGTCAGGAGAATTGCTTGAACCTGGGAGGCGGAGGTTGCGGTGAGCCAAGATCGTGCCATTGCACTCTAGCCTGGACAACAAGAGCAAAACTCCAGCTTAGAAAAAAAAAAAGAAACTGATTTGGAACGGGCGGTGGGGGGGAAAGACAATAAGAATCACTGCATAAATGTATGCAAGTTGAGTTGTGCACTGAGTAACTTGCATAGCCATACACGGTAACCTACGAAAAGTAGGACCTGGAAGTTACTGGTGGTGGGATGGAGGGCACGTCCCAGTTTCCCAGAGATAGCTAATCTGTATCCAAATAGAGTAAAATTGATAAATATAGGGAGAAGAAGACATCTGACATAGGAAATGAGAACCCTGGCTGTTAGCATTAAAACCCCAGACATCCTAGCTGGGAATGGGTTTGGATCCTCTATTGTGACTTGGAGGATATTTTGGCCCCTAGTGTATCCCTCTCTTTCTATCTCTCTTCAGTCCCTCATTTCAACATAGTCCCATTTCTTTCTTTTTTTTTTTGAGATGGAGTCTCCTCTGTCGCTCAGGCTGGAGTACAATGACACCATCTCGGCTCACTGCAAACTCCGCCTCCTGGGTTCAAGCGATTTTCCTATCTCAGCCTCCCAAGTAGCTGCGACTATGGGCATGTGCCACCATGCCCAGCTAATTTTTGTATTTTTAGTAGAGACAAGGTTTCACGATGTTGGTCAGGTTGGTCTTGAACTCCTTACCTCAGGTGATCTGCCCGCCTTGGCCTCCCAAAGTGCTGGGATTACAGTGTGAGCCACTTCACCTGGCTAACATAGTCCCATTTCCATCCTCTCTGGCTTCTACTTGACCTCCACATCTCTTTCTCTCTCTTCCCTCTCTCTGTCTTTCCTTCTCTCCACTCTCCTCTCCCTACTCCTTCCCCATTTTTCCCTATTTCTGTCTCTCCCAGTCTTTCCACCTAACAAAACACCTTATAATTTTCTCATCAAGTAAGAAATAAATGCACACTATCATTCTTTGATTCAAATAATAATGACTACTACAGCTATAAATTATCAATACAAGTTAACACCAAAACAACTAAACATGACAGAGTCAAATTTGCTTCTAGCTAAAAATCGACCAAACATTCTAATTTTCTTCACTACATGTGTATCTTTGATAATTTATCCCAGGAAAATAGGACTTAGCCGAAATAACTGTCTCACAATGAAATCAATTGTAAATTATACTTAGTATATGCAATATGGGGAAAATGTTGATTAAATAAAAGCAATTGATTCCATGCCACCAATTTCAGTAAATTAAAATTTTTAAAAGTTTGGGGAAAATTAGAAAAGTTTAATAGACCCACATAGATAATTGATCACAAAATTAAATTGGCTTAGTAGAGTTTACTTTGGATAATGTTTTCTCATTGATAATTCAGCCATGTTTTAATTTATTTATTTTTTGAGATGGAGTTTCACTCTTTTTTTTTTTTTTGAGACTGAGTCTCCCTCTGTTGCACAGGCTGGAGTGCAGTGGCGTGATCTCAGCTCACTGCAAGCTCTACCTCCCAGGTACACGCCATTCTCCTGCCTCAGCCTCCCAAGTAGCTGGGACTACAGGTGCCCCCCACCACACAAAAATTAGTACAAAATACTAATTTTTTGTATTTTTTTTTTTAGTAGAGAAGGGGTTTCACCATGTTAGCCAGGATGGTCTTGATCTCCTGACCTCGGGATCTGCCTGCCTCAGCCTCCCAAAGTACTGGGATTACAGACGTGAGCCACCATGCCCGGCTGGAGTTTCGATCTTATTGCCTAGGCTGGAGGGCAATGGCGCGATCTCAGCTCACCGCAACCTCTACCTCCTGGGTTCAAGCGATTCTCCTGCCTCAGCCACCTGAGTCTCTGGAATTACAGGCATGTGCCAGCACGCCCGGCTAATTTTTGTATTTTTAGTAGAGTTGGGGTTTCACCATGTTGGCCAGGCTCATCATGAACTTCTGACCTGAGGTGATCTGCCCACCTCAGCCTCCCAAAGTGCTGGGATTACAGGTGTGAGCCACCACACCCAGCCTAAATTATTATTTTTTATAGAGATGGGGTCTTACTGTGTTGCCCTGTCTTGTCTGGAACTCTTGGGCTCCAGCAGTCCTCCAGCCTTAGTCTCTCAAGTAGCTGGGACCACAGGCGTGCACCGTGATGCCCAGCAAATTTTTTTATGTTTTTTGTAGAAACAGGATCTAGCTTTGTTGCCCAGGCTGGTCTCAAACTCCTGGATTCAAGCACCTCTCCTACTGCAGCCTCCCAAAGTGCTGAGATTATGGGTGTGAACCTCCATACTTGGCCAGTTTGATTTTTTGTTGTTGAGACAGGATCTTACTCTGTCACCCAGGCTGAAGTGCAGTGGCGCAGTCATGACTTGCCCTCCTGGGCTCAGTCAATCCTCCCACCTCACTCTCTCAAGTAGCTGAGAACGCAGTCATGTGCCACTGCGCACAGCTTATTTTTGTATTTTTTTGTAGAGACACAGTGCTTTGATTTTTTATTAAGAAATGTTTTATTTTATATTTGTTTATGACTTCATCATGATCAACAATGTCATAAGGTCAAGGGTTGGCAAACTTTTTCTATAAAGGGCCAGACAATAAATATTTCAGCCATTATGGACCACACAGTCTACATGACAGTTATTCAACTCTGCCCTTGTAGCATAAAAGTTGCCTGTACCATTGTTGTACATATTGAAATTACATAAAGAGGCCTGTCATCCTAGCCCTTTGGGAGGTTGAGGTGGGCGGACGGCTTCAGCTCAGGAGTCTGAGACCAGCCTGGGCAATATAGCGAAGCCCCACCACTAGAAAAAATACAAAAATTAGCCCAGCATGTTGGTGCCTGCCTGTAGATCCAGCTACTTGGGAGGCTGAGGTAGGAGAATCACTTTTACCCAGGAGGTCGAGGCTGCAGTGAGCTATAATCAGGCCACTGCACTCCAGCCTGTGAGACAGAATGAGACCCAGTCTCAAAGAAAAAACGAAAACATGGGTGGGTCATTTGAGGTCAGGAGTTTGAGACCAGCCTGACCAACATGGTGAAATTCTGTCTCTACTAAAATACAAAAAAAGATTAGCCAGGCATGGTGGCGGGCACCTGTAATCTCAGCTACTTGGGAGGATAAGGTAGGAGAATTGCTTGAACCCAGGAGGCGGAGGTTGCAGTGAGCCAAGGTCGTGCCACTGCACTCAAGCCTGGGTGACAAAGCGAGACTCCATTTCAAAAAAAAAAAAAAGACATGACTCAGGAATGGCCAGATAGAAGAGATGCATAGGACAGGTATTGGGTGATGGGGACACGTGCATGAAGCTTTCTGGTACTCCCTGGAAACTCCCAGCACTTCAGTGTGTTCATCCACCTAGAAGCTTCCCAAACCTCATTGTTCAAGAGTTTTTCTCAAGCTCAATCTCCACTGTTAAAAATTTCAACACTCCAACCACTTGGTCTTCTTCTTCTTTCTTCTTTCTTCTTCTTCTTCTTCTTCTTCTTTCTTCTTCTTCTCCTTCTCCTTCTCCTCCTCCTCCTCCTCCTCTTCCTCTTTCTCCTCCTCCTCTTCCTCTTCTTCCTCCTCTTCCTCCTCTTCCTCTTCCTCCTCTTCCTCTTCCTCCTCTTCCTCTTCCTCCTCCTCCTCTTCCTCCTCCTCCTCTTCCTCCTCC
>NW_012102732.1:186976-188732 GCF_000951045.1 Mandrillus leucophaeus | reverse complement strand
TATTGGTTCCCGCGCTTTCAGTAAAACCACAAACAGCTGTGTCCTTATCAGGGACTTTCCAGGTGGTGTTTTCCTAAAGTTGAGATATATGGTATTCTCTGAGTTGAGAGATGTGTTTGTACTGGGCTCAGGAAATTGAGAGATATATGGTGGGATGTGTTTGTACTGGGCTCAGGAAGTTGAGAGATATATGGTGTTTGTACTGGGCTCAGGAAATTGAGAGATATATGGTGGGATGTGTTTGTACTGGGCCTGTTTGTTGAGCCCGGGGCTGAGGAATGGGGCTGAGGAATGTGCCTGATCATTGAGAGATATATGGTGGGATGTGTTTGTACTGGGCTCGGGAAGTTGAGAGATATATGGTGGGATGTGTTTGTACTGGGCTTAGGAAATTGAGAGATATATGGTGGGATGTGTTTGTACTGGGCCTGTTTGTTGAGCCCGGGGCTGAGGAATGTGCCTGATTTCTTTCACTGGTGTCATTAATCTTGCCATTGGTGGTGTTGCTTGATTACTGGTGTAATGTCTCCCTCATAATCTAGTTCATTCAGGGACGTGAATCATTTAGCAGAGGATTTAATGAATATTTATTAGTATCCCCTCCCACTAGGTCCAGAAAAGGTTGCTGACTTTCCCAAGGTCTCTTAATTCTTTGTTGTTGTTTTTTTTGAGACAGAGTCTCTGTCGCCAGGCTGGAGCGCAGTGGGGCCATCTCAGCTCACTGCAACCTCAGCCTCCCTCCCAGGTTCAAGCAATTCTTCTCTCTCAGCCTCCTGAGTAGCTGGGACTGCAGGCACCCAGCACCACATCTGGCTAATTTTTGTATTTTTAGTAGAGACGCGGTTTCACCATATTGGTCAGGCTGATCGCCAACTCCTGACGGCAGGTGATCCACCCACTTCAGCCTCCCTGAGTGCTGGGATTACAGGCGTGAGCCACCACGCCCTGCCGACCTCTTAACTCTTTTTTTTGTTTGTTTGTTTTTTGAGACAGAGTCATGCTCTCTCTCTCAGCCTGGAGTGCAGTGGCACGATCGCTCACTGCAAGCTCTGCCTCCCGGGTTCACACCATTCTCCTGCCTCAGCCTCTGGAGTAGCCGGGACTTCAGGCTCCCACCACCATGCCCGGCTAAGTTTTTGTATTTTTTAGTAGACATGGCGTTTCACTGTGTTAGCCAGGATGGTCTCGATCTCCTGACCTCGTGGTCCACCCGCCTCAGCCTCCCAAAGTGCTGAGATTACAGGCGTGAGCCACCGCGCCTGGCTTAACTCTTTAGAACAGAGTTCTAAACTCCCTTTATCCGAAGTTTTCTTTCCATTTCATCCTCAGAGATACCCAAAGGACCTTTTAGCATATTGGTGATGGAGACAAAAGAATTTCCAAACCTGGAGACAAGTCCCAACTCTTGCTTCCTGATTCTCTTTTCTATACTGTCTTCCCAAGTCGTTCTTTTCCCATGGCTGCATAAAACAGATTGAATCAAATGGACCCCATCATGCTGGCTGCTTCTCTCCGCTGGGGCCAGGAGCAGCCTGACTGCAGCGTCAGCTAAAGACAGATAGCGGTCACAGCGCTGGGCTTCTCCTTCCAAAAACACAGTCATTCAAGGTCACAGAGAGACCGAAGAATACGATAAACACAGATAAATGTCCTTGAGGGTGAGTGATTTTTGTCTGGGTACGAAAAGAAGAATAACAGGAGAAAAGGCATCATTTTCTTGGCCTGAACCGCCTCCTCTGGTTTCTTTTTTCTTTTT
>NW_012102732.1:182078-183548 GCF_000951045.1 Mandrillus leucophaeus | reverse complement strand
ACACTCCCATCATTCAGAAAATTCTAAGGGTTTTAGGAGCTCAGTACCCGGAACTGGGGACAAAAAACAAACATTTCTTTTTTTTTCCCAAGACTGAGTTTCTTGTCACCCAGGCTGGAGTGCAATGGCACAATCTCAGTTCTCTGCAACTTTTGCCACTGGGTTTCAAGTGATTCTCCTGCCTCAGCCTCCCAAAGTAGCTGGAATTACAGGTGCCCACCACCGCACCCAGCTAATTTTTGTATTTTTAGTAGAGACAGGGTTTCACCATGTTGGCCAGGCTGGTCTCGAACTCTTGACTTCAGATGATCCTCCCACCTTAGCCTCCCAAAGTGCTGGGATTACAGGTGTGAGCCACCGTGCCTGACCAAAACCCAAATTTATTTTTATTAGACCACAACTGATCTGTGTCTCTTCCCCTCTAGATTTTGAGTGGCCAAGGATTGCGTCTAGGCGCTTTTCATTTCTACTGCCCAGCACACAGTTGTTATCCCAAGCTGCACCATGTTGTAAACCCCTGCCATTTCGCAACCCTATTCAGAGTGGAAAATTCCACTAGGAATCGGCTGTGAGAAACACCCTACCGGACAAGTCCAGGCCCAACCGCCTGAACCCAGGAAATTCCCTCCTTATCAGCAGCTAACCACACTGCCTGCCTCTTTTTGCGACAAGCCTAGACCTGTCCCGTCCTTACCTATAATTACCCAAGTGTGTAAGTGCAAGTGGGCTCCGGCGCTAGCTGGTGTCCCCCTCTGCAGGTCTTTGGTCTGTGTTGCTATAGAGCCACCTCCGGTCATTGCTTCTTCTTTTCTCGCTCTAACAATAGTAACAGTTAAAACATACATAACTGCTGGTGTTATACCCAGACCGTTTGTTCCCCAAAGAAGACCACCAGAGTCCAGAGTCAAAGCCAAGCGGCAAGGATCTTTTACTGCAAGTTCGAACTTGGTCCCTCCCTTCCACAGCATACAAGAGGGCCCCGAACAATGCGAGCGCTTGCTTTTTATAGCCCGATGTAAATAGGATACGTAAAGTTACAGAGGAACAAGGGAATTCTTTTGGTTACAGCATTACAATTGGTTTACATTTTAAGTTATACGTTTAGCAGTTTTCTATTGGTTCCCGCGCTTTCAGTAAAACCACAAACAGCTGTGTCCTTATCAGGGACTTTCCAGGTGGTGTTTTCCTAAAGTTGAGATATATGGTATTCTCTGAGTTGAGAGATGTGTTTGTACTGGGCTCAGGAAATTGAGAGATATATGGTGGGATGTGTTTGTACTGGGCTCAGGAAGTTGAGAGATATATGGTGTTTGTACTGGGCTCAGGAAATTGAGAGATATATGGTGGGATGTGTTTGTACTGGGCCTGTTTGTTGAGCCCGGGGCTGAGGAATGGGGCTGAGGAATGTGCCTGATCATTGAGAGATATATGGTGGGATGTGTTTGTACTGGGCTCGGGAAGTTGAGAGAT
>NW_012102732.1:175455-180856 GCF_000951045.1 Mandrillus leucophaeus | reverse complement strand
TGTTAGCCAGGATGGTCTCGATCTCCTGACCTCGTGATCCGCCCATCTTGGCCTCCCAAAGTGCTGGGATTACAGGCTTGAGCCACCGCGCCCGGACTTCTTTTCTTTTTTTTAAACAGGGCTGTCTCACTCTGTCGCTCAGGCTGGACTGCAGTGGTATGATCACAGCTCTCACTGCAGCCTCAACCTCCTGGGCTCAAGTGATCCTCCTACCTCAGCCTCCCAAGTAGCTGGGACTATAGGCACACGCCACCATGCCCAGCTAATTTTTTAATTTTTTGTAGCAATGGGGTTTCGCCATGTTACTTAGTCTTGTCTCAAACTCCTAAACTCAAGCACTCTGCCCACCTCAGCCTCCCAAAGTGGGGGGGGATTATTGGCACCTCACCCAGCCCTGCCTCTGTTTTAAGAGGCAAACAAGAATTAAGTTTTCCATCTTAGAGCAAGGTGACCTCTAGGTGCAGCAAACCCTGACAGAGACTGGCTGCAGGGCCCTGTGCCTCTCCCCAGTCCAGCACAAATAGAAGAGGCCAAAAAAGCAGATGTGATGGTGATGATTCTGCTGAACACTGGAAGATACTTACTACAAGTTTTATACACAAATGCATCACCACACCCTTGTGAGGTGGGTCATATCGTCACTGTCCCATCTGTTTGTTGTTAGAGGAAACTGATGGTTCCAAGAGTGAGATTAACTTGCCCTAAGTTCACTCAGCTTATTATTGACCAATATATTTGTGGAGTAGTCGAGATTTAAATCCAGAATGACATTCCAATCAATGGTATCCAGCGAAAAAAATAAAAAATAAAAATAAATCCAGGCTGGGCACGATGACTCATGCCTGTAATCCCAACACTTTGGGAAGCCAAGGTGGGTGGATCACCTGAAGTCAGGAGTTTGAGGCCAGCCTGGCCCACGTGGCAAAACCCAACCTCTAATAAATATACAAAAATTAGCCAAGTGTGGTGGTGCAGGCTTGTAATCCCAGCTACTCAGGAAGCTAAGGCAGAAGAACCACTCGAACCCAGGAGGTGGAGGTTACAGGGAGCCAAGATCATGCCACTGTACTCCAGCCTGGGTAACAGAGCAAGACTCCCTCTCAAAAAAATAAATAAATCCAGTGTAGGCTGGCTTCGAGGCCTATGGTCTTTGATGGTGTTGTTGCTATGATTTTCCTTTGTTTTGAACTTTTTAAACTTTGAAATTATTTTAGATTTATCAGAAAGTTGCAAAGATAGCACAGATCATTCCTGTGTACTCTCATCTAGGCTTCCCTAATGTTAAGGTCTTACAATCATCAAAACCAAGAAATTAGCACTGGGACAATTCACTGCAGACCTTATTCATTTTTCACCAGTTTTTCCACTAATGTCCTTTGTCGCCTTCTGGGAGGAAAAATATTTCCTCTGCTCCCTTATTTTCACTGACAGTGTTCATACATTAAACTGACAAAAGACAGACTAGCAAGAGAAAAGACATTTTTATTTCCATATGTATGTATGCACGTGGGAGTTCATAGAAAAGGAAATGTGACTTAAAGGAGTGGTTAGAATTTGAGGCTTATAGCCGGACGTGGTGGCTCATGCCTGTAATCCCAGCACTTTGGGAGGCTAAGGCCAGTGGATCACTTGAGACCAGGAGTTCAAGACCAGCCTGGCCTACATGGTAAAATCCCATCTCTACTAAGAATACAAAACATTAGCCGAGCGTGGCAGCAGGTGTCTGTAACCCCAGCTACTGAGGAGTCTGAGGCAGGAGAATCGTCTGAATCGAGGAGGCGGAGGTTGCAGTGAGCTGAGAATGCGCCACTGCACTCCAGTCCGGGCAAAGCAAGACTCTGTCTCAAAAAAAAAAAAAAGAATTTCGTGCTTATAAACCATCTTAATAGGTGAAGTGTCCCAGCACTTTAGGAGGCTGAGGCAGGAGGATCACTTGAGCCCAGAGGTTCAAGACCAGCTTGGGCAACAAAGTGAGACCTTGTCTGTACAAAAAGAAAATTACCTGGGCATGATGATGCACACCTGTAATGGTGTGCAAAAGGTGCCTGTAATCTCCGCTACTTGGGAGACTGAGGTTGGAGGATTACTTGAGACCGCCAGGTAGAAGTTTCAGTGACTTATGATCGCACCACTGCACTCCAGCCTGGGCAACAGAGGGAGACCGTGTCTAAAAAAAAAAAAAAGAAAATGAAAAAACAGATGAAGGAGAAGGGAAGAAAGGGCACTTGTGGAAAAACAAATGACGTTTTGGAAAGATAAATGAGCCCTTAGGAGATGAGATGGGGGATATGAGAGATTTTTGTGACAGTGTCTACTTTGGTGTGTTGCTGACTTCTGTCTCAGAGGAGATTGGAGTTGCTCCCCGGGACGAGATTCTTGACAATTGGGTTCTTTTTTATTCTTTTGGAAGGCTCTGCTCTTAGGCAGATAACAGATTTCAGAAAGTCAGATGCCCTTGGCTCAAAACAATTTTTATGCCACACTGGCTTATTCTGGAGCCCTTCCCCATTTCAGAATCCAGTTGGGGCTGGGAGCGGTGGCTCATGCCTGTAATCCCAACACTCTGGGAGGCCGAGGCGGGTGGATCACTTGAGACCAGGAGTTTGAGACTAGTCTGGCCAACATGGTAAAATCCTGTCTCTACTAAAACTCCAAAAAAGAAGTAGCTGGGCATGGTGGCAGGCGCCTGTAATCCCAGCTACTCGGGAGGCTGCGGTAAGAGAATCACTTGAATCTGGGAAGCAGAGGTTGCAGTGAGCCAAGATTGTGCCACTGCACTTCAGCCTGGGCAACAGAGTGACACCCTTTCCAAAAAAAAAACAAAAAGGAAAAAAAATCTAATTGATACCCCACCTTGCATTTAGTTATGTCTTCTTGGTCTCCTCCAATGCGTGACGGTTTCTCCGTCTTCCTTTATTCCTTACCACTTTGACAATTTTGAGGAATATTGATCTGTTATTTTGTAGCCTGTCCCTTAACTTGATGTTTTCTCATGACTAGACTGAGGTTGTTAAACATTTACTAGCACACCACTGGCCATTGGTTTGCATGAGAATGAAACAGCAACTAGGGTTTCTCTTTATATATATTTATATTTGATCCTCCCAAAGTGCTAGGATCAGCCAGACGCGATGGCTCCTCCCTGTAATCCCAGTGCTTTGGGAGGCCACGGTGGAAAGATCACCCAAGCCCAGGAGTTCAAGACCAGCCTGGGCAACATAGTGAGATTCCGTCTCTTCAAAAAATTTAAATATTAGCCTGCAGGGTGTGCACCTGTAGTCCCAGCTACTCAGAAGGCTGAGGAAAGAAGATCCCTTGAGGCCAGGAGGCCAAGGTTGCAATGAGCTATGATCACACCACTGCACTCCAGCCTGGGCAACAGAGTGAGATTCCGTCTCTTCAAAAAATTTAAATATTAGCCTGCAGGGTGTGCACCTGTAGTCCCAGCTACTCAGAAGGCTGAGGAAAGAAGATCCCTTGAGGCCAGGAGGCCAAGGCTGCAATGAGCTGTGATCACACCACTGCATTCCAGCCTGGGCAACAGAGTGAGACCCTGACTCTAAAAATAAACACAAAAAGGGAGGTGGAGCATCGGTCCCCATGCCTTAAGTGTGGACTGCACAGAGTGACTTCCTTACAAAGAGCACAAAGGGAGGGAAAGAGCAGCTCTACACTGAGAAACTTGATAAACACGACCTCAACCAGGTGATCAAGGTCGACATCAACCATGGTAAGTCATGTCAACAGTATGCGCTGGTATCACGTGATAAAAATGGCATTTTACTGCTATCATCTTTCTTCCAAAAATCCATAACCTCAGCTAATCATGAGAAAAACATCAGACAAATCTCAGTAGAGGGCCGCGCTGCAAATTGCCTGACCAGTACTTCTCAGAACTGTCATCAAAAACAAAGAAATTCTGAGAAACTGTCACAGTGAAGAGCACCCTAAGGAGACATGACAACTAAATGTAATTGGTATCCTGAATGGGATCCTGGAACAGAAAACTGTCACAAGGTAAAAACTAAGGAAATCTGAATGAAGTATGGGCTTTAGTTAATGCATCAATATTAGATCATTGATTGTAAAAAATGCACCACACTAATGTAAGCTAACAGGGGAAACTGAGTCAGGATATATGAGGACGCTGTAATACCTTCACAATTTTATTTAAATATACAACTATTTTTTTTTCTTTTTTTGAGATGGAGTTTTACTCTTGTTGCCCAAGCTGGAGTGCAGTGGCATTATATCGGCTCATTGCAACCTCCATCTCCCGGGTTCAAATGATTCTCCTGCCTCAGCCTCCCTAGTAGCTGGGATTACAGGCACCTATCACCACGCCTGGTTAATTTTTGTATTTTTAATAGAGACAGGGTTTTACCATGTTGGCAGGCTGGTCTCGAACTCCTGCCCTCAGATGATCCACCTGCCTCAGCCTCCCAAAGTGCTGGGATTACAGGCATGAGCCACTGTGCCTGGCTAAAATTATTCTTAAAAAATTTAGTTTATTAAAAACAAAACAAAACAAAAAAGCAAAAAAGTGACCATTTTTTAATCTCTCAAAAATATACCATTAGCCTAAACCCTTAAAATATTTGCATTCAGGCCGGACGCAGTGTCTCACACCTGTAATCTCAGCAGTTTGGGAGGCTGAGGAAGGAGGATCACTTGAGCCCAGGAGCCTAGGCAACATGACAAAACCCCACCTCTACAAAATATACGAAAATGAGCCAGGCGTAATGGCACGTCTGTAGTCCTCAGTTAGTTACTAAGGAGGCTGAGATGGGAGGATCGCTTGAGCCCAGGAGGTTGAGACTGCAGTGAGCTGATTGTGTCACTGCACTCCAGCCTGGGCAACAGAGCAAGATCCTGTCTCAAAATAAAATAAAGTATTTGCATTCAAAAGGAGCTTCAGAATAGACCACATAAATAAAATATAGCAAGAGCTGCAGATAAATAGATTTCTCTAGAGAATATGAAAATAATACCCAGTGCCAATTCAATGATACAAGGAACATGCAGAGGGGAGGGAAATTACTCCAATCAGTCTCCTGCTGCAGAAACCATAAACACAAAAATAAAAGTAGGCTATGAATCTCCCCTCAAGAATGGGAAGGTGATCAATAGCTTCCATCTAGCATCCATGTCCCGCTGAGATGACATTCTTTCCAGAGGGGGAAAAATGAGCTGCCAATGAGAAATTGTTCAGATGACTAAGAAAGACATCATCTCAGGAACTTCCAAATTGAGTTTGACTGTTAGTCAATGTGTTGAATAGTTGTCATATGTCATTCCTTCTCCAGAAGATGGAGCTTTAGTCTAAAATAACGATGTAAGACAAGCCGGCAAGCTGGGCCCAGAATTACAGAATTCAAAGAAAATGCATAAAACGTGGTCA
>NW_012102732.1:168255-174415 GCF_000951045.1 Mandrillus leucophaeus | reverse complement strand
GAGGCTGAGGCGGGTGGATCACGAGGTCAGGAGATCAAGACCATCCTGGCTAACATGGTGAAACCCCGTCTCTACTAAAAATACAAAAAATTAACTGTGCATGGTGGTACAAGTCTGTAGTCGCAGCTACTCGGGAGGCTGACGCAGGAGAATCACTTGAACCTGGGAGGCAGAGGTTGCAGTGAGCCGAGATCTCACCACTGCTTTCCAGCCTGGGTGACAGAGCAAGACTCCATCTCAAAAAAAAAAAAAAAAAAAGAGCCACATACCTCCCTCAAAAGGAGTTTGCTTGTGGAAAAAAGACAGAAGTCAAAGTCACCCCCCTGCTCACTGAGATAAATGTATGTCCGACTGCCACCTTTGGAGAGGCTCACCAGAAACTCAAAAGAATGCAACCATTTGTCTCTTATCTACCTGTGCCCTGGAAGCCCCCTCCCCGTATCGAGTTGTTTCACCTTTCTGGATGGAACCAATGTGTATCTTACATTGATTGATTGATGTCTCACATCTCCCTAAAATGTATTAAACCAAGCTGTGCCCTGACCACCTTGGCACATGTCATCAGGACCTGCTGAGGCTGTGTCACAGGTGCACGTCCTTAACTTTGGCAAAATAAACTTTCTAAGTTGACTGAGACCTGCCTCAGATATTTGGGGTTCACACTGGCATACCTCAATTCACATGCTCATCTTTGATCTTATCATAGCCACCTTAATGATGGTCCCATGAGAAGCCATGCTAGACCATGTGTAGCCAGCAATGTGGGGCAATATAATTAGCCACTACCTACCTGCCCTAAGGACAAATACTCTCAACTGAATTGAATTCTGCTGAGCATGGTGGCTCACACCTGTAATCCCAGCACTTTTTGAAGCCGAGGCAGGAGGATCACTTGAGGCCAGGAGTTCAAGACCAGCCTGGCCTACACAGGGAGACCCCCATCTCTACAAAAATTTTTTAAGCCAGGCGCGGTGCCTCACACCTGTAATCCAAGCACTTCGGGAGGCTGAGGCGGGCGGATCTCAAGGTCAGGAGTTCGAGACCAGCCTGGCCAACATAGTGAAATCCCATCTCTACTAAAAATACAAAAAAATTAGCCGGGCTTGGTGGCGGGTGCCTGTAGTCTCAGCTACTTGGGAGGCTGAGGCAGGAGAATTGCTTGAACCTGGGAGGTGGAGGTTGCAGTGAGCCAAGATTGTGATACTGCACTCCAGCCTAGGTGACAATGCGAGACTCCATCTCAAAAAACAAATAAATAAATAAACAAAAATCTAAAAACTAGCTAGGCATGGTGGCACACACTTGTAGTCCCAGCTACTTGGGAGGCTGAGGTGGGAGGATCCGTTGAGCCTTGGAGGTCAAGGCTGCGGTAAGATGTGATCACACCACTGCACTCCAGCCTTGGCAATGGAGGAGGACCCTATCTTAAAAAAAAAAAAAAAAAAAAAAAAAAAAAAAAAAAAAAAAAAAAAAAAAAAAAAAAAAAAAAAAAAAAAAAAAAAAAAAAAAAAAAAAAAAAAAGATTGAATTCTGTTAGCTGAGAAGAAGAGAGGGAAAAGGATGTATGTATCAGTTAGCTATTACTGCATAACCAATGACTCTAAAACTTGACCATAGTGAGCTATGATTGGGCCAAAGTGATCCTCCTGCCTCAACTTCCCAAGTAGCTGGGATGACAGGTGGGTGACACCACACCCCGCTAATTTTTTAATTTTTCTAGAGCTTTGTTGCGCAAGCTGGTGTTGAACTGCTGGCCTCAAGTGGTCCTTCTGCCTTGGCCTCCCAAAGTGTCAGATTACAGATATGAGCCACCACACTTAGCCTTGAAGCCAATCTTGATGAGCAACCTATTTTAGCTGTTCCACAGTCTCACCTGCTAAGGCAAGGATTTCCTGGAAGGAGCAGCAAAGTGTTTTATGCTTGGCCTCTATATTATTTAGTATGAGGATATGGAAAAGTATTCCTGATTTCAGTACGGTTTAATTCAAGAATACAAAAATTATGTCTGTTGGGCCAGGTGTGGTGGCTCACACCTGTAATCCCAGCACTTTGGGAGGCCAAGGTGGGCAGATTGCTTGAGCTCACGAGTTTGAGACCAGCCTGAGCAACACGGTGAAACCTCGTCTCTACAAAAAATACAAAAATTAGGCAGGCATTGTGGTGCATGCCTGTAGTCCCAGCTACTCAGGAGGCTGAGGTGGGAGGATTGCTTGAGCCTGGCAGGCAGAGGTTACAGGGAGCTGAGATTGTGCCACTGCACTCTAGTCTGGACAATAAAGCAAGGCTTTGTCTCAAAAAAAAAAAAAATTACGTCTGTAATTTTTTATATATATTCAATGTGTTTTATTTAGTCACTACGTTTCTCTGACTCTAGCTATCTCTGGGTGAGATACTCCATGACCTTACTTATAAGCACGAGGTGATTTTGAACCACCAACAAATGGATTTAAATCGAGGCAAAACAGTTAACATTGAAAAAGCTAGCTAAATTCTAAGTCGAGAATTAGTTGAAAGGCCTGATTTCACTACTTCTGCAACCAGGACACAGACTCCCACACAACCTCTTTTTAAAAATTGCTTTATCTTCAGAAAAGCCAGTTTTCTCAACCAAAGTTCAGTACATTTTTACAGTCACACTGTAAAAAGCTCTGACACTGACAGATTCCAAAGAAAATGAAGCAAGATATAAAACTTAGATTACTACTCATTGAACATATGGCTAGACATTTTATTTAAAGGAAAGGACAAGGAATTCAGAAGGGCTATAATTAGAAAGAGGCTTCACGCACTGCTCACAAGAACAAGAAGCTTTCCCAGGGCTTTGCAGAGCGAAGACAATGGCCCCTGACATTTTGGAAAATGGCCACATTGTACCAGGTCAATCAATGTGAAAAGATACACTCCAGAAAATCGTGTAATGTGACCTTTCTTTGTTGTCTATTGACACAGGTAAGACAATGGGCTGTGTTTTCCTTGTTGCTATGACGATCGTTTCCCTCTGTAGGACAGACAACCGGGCAGTGATCTGCTGGGTTCAGCCAATGTGAGGAGCGGAGGCGGGAAGAAATCAGTCTCCTGTGCAGATAGAATCAGGAAACCCGTCCAGTCCCACTCTGCTCCATTCCATTCTTCATGCCGAGACCAGTGTCATCTTCAATGAGATAAAGCCTATCTATATCACTCCCGTGTCTACAAAAAACCATCACTACTGTCTCCGCTGCAATTGTCTTAATCGCATAACCCGGCTCATAGTTCTTGGACCAGTTTTACCATTTGCCAGTCCCCCCAAACCAGTTTCTCCCAGTGGAAGGCTTTGTCTGTCTGCACAGCTGTGACCTCTGCCTGTGATGCCCTTTCCCCAGAGCCTTGCATGGCTGACTTCTCCTCCTCCCTCATGTGGCAGGAAATCTCACCTTTGCAGAAAGAACTTCCATGCCAACCTACAGAGCAAAGATCTTCTCTCAGCCCATGCCCTGTTCAACTCTCAGCTCCTCGCTTGTTTTCATCACAGCACCCCAAAAATAATGATTTTTTTTTTTTTTTTGAAATAGAGTCTTGTTCCGTTGCCCAGGCTGGAGTGCAGTGGCATTATCTTGGCTCACTGCAATCTCCCACTTCCTGGGTTCAAGGGATTCTCATGACTCAACCACATGAGTAGCTGGGATTACAAGTGTGTGCCACCACGCTCGGATAATTTTTGCATTTTTAGTAGAGTTGGGGTTTCATCATGTTGGCCAGGCTGGTCTCAAACTCCTGGCCTCGAGTGATCTGCCTGCCTCCACCTCCCAAAGTGCTGCAATTACAGACGTGAGCGTCTGCGCCTAGTTACAATGGATCTTATGTATCTGACCACTCACCCGTTTTTGTCCTTCCTTCCTGGTAGAACTGGACTCCCATGCAAGTGGAGACCCAGTCAATCTTGTTCACTGCCATCTCCCCAGGGCCTGCTGTAGCTAAAATATGTATTTTCTGATACATGAATGATAAAAGTCAAGTTAGACTCCTAATTCACGGCTTGTCTGAATTATCCAGATATATCCAGTCTTACTTTCTACTTTATTTTACCTGTGGGGGAAAAAAAATCGTCCTTAAATAATATCTAGCTAGGCTGGGCGCGGTGGCTCATGCCTGTAATCCCAACACTTTGGGAGGCCGAGGCGGACGGATCACGAAGTCAGGAAATCGAGACCATCCTGGCTAACACAGTGAAACCCCGTCTCTACTAAAAATACAAAAAAAAAATAGCTGGGCATGGTGGCGGGCACCTGTAGTACCAGGTGCTCAGGAGGCTGAGGCAGGAGAATGGCATGAACCAGGGAGGCAGAGCTGGCAGTGAGCCGAGATCGCGCCACTGCACTCTATCGTGGGTGACAGAGTGAGACTCCGTCAAAAAAAAAAAAAAAAAATTAAAATTAAGTCTAGCTAACTACAGGATTCCCTAAATGTGGAAGATTTCTTCCTTGTCACCCCAGTGAAAAGTTACCACACCCTTCTCAGATGTCCTAGATCTATAACTTCCCTTTCTTGTGGCACAGAGTGCTTTCTAATTTGTAATTGTATTTTTACAGGAACATGCCGTAGGTCCCCCGCTAGACTGGAAGTTTCTCAAGGTAATGAACCGTGTCCTACAGACCTTTGTTTTCTGGTCTTAGTTGGCAGTAGGGTGTGGACTTTGAAGCCACATCCATGGCCTGGGTTTAAATGTTAGCCAATTTTTAACCCCTGTGAGTATCAGTTTTCCCACCTGTAAATTGGGATGATGACAATAAAACTGGCAAACCATTCTTGGCACCGTCTCAAGCAGCCATGATTGGTTGGTTTACCAAGGGCACTGGGTAAGCATGTGCTGGACCAGTCGTTGCTAAGGAGCCCTACAGACTGACCACATACCCTGTAGGGAAAGCAGCCCAGCTTGGGAAACTCCAGGACAGGAAAGAGGTCACTATGTTAAGACTGGGAGGAGAGACTTGGGTAATGTTAGGAAAGATGTGGATTTATTCTGCAGGTAATGGGGAGTCATGGAAATGCTATTTCTCCCAGCATTTTCTTTATTTTTTAGTGTTTTAAACTTTTTTTTTTTTTCTTTTAAGAGATGCATTACCAGGCTGGTCTCAAACTCCTGGGCTCAAGAGATCTTCCCACCTTGGCCTCCCAAAGTGCACCCCAGCATTTTATTATGAAAAATTGTAAAGATGAAGAAAAGCTGTAAAAAACTTTCCAGTGAATACCCACATACCTACCGCCTAGATTCTACAACTAGCATTTACTTCATTGTGCCTCTATCCATTTCTCTATCCATCCATCGGCCCTTTTTTTATTTTTTATTTTTTTGAGGCAGAGTCTCACTCTGTTGCCAAGGCTGGTGTGCAGTGGTGTGATCTCTGGTCACTGCAACCTCTGCCTCCAGGATTCAAGCGATTGTTGTGCCTTAGCCTCCCAAGTAGCTGAGATTACAGGTGAGTGCCACCACCCCCAGCTAAGTTTGTTGTATTTTTAGTAGAGACGGAGTTCCACCATCTTGGCCAAGCTGGTCTCAAACTCCTGACCTCAAGTGATCTGCCCACCTCAGCCTCCCAAAGTGCTGGGATGGCAGACATGAACCACCATGTCACCATGCCCAGTCAAGCATAGCTCACGGTAACCTCAAACCCCTGGGCTCAAGCGATCTCCCACCTCCGTCTCCTAAGTAGCTGGGACTACAGGCATGCAGTGCCACGCCTGGCTGCCTTTCACACGCCTGGCTGCCTTTCACACGCCTGGCTGCCTTTCACAGTCTTGATTCCAAATTATTCACTCCAGCCTCTCTCATCCTATAGTTTGTTTTGCAAACTTGAAATAGAGGACCCAGAAAACCACAACTTGTCTGCATGAACAATGTCCATTGCCTACATACTGGGTTATTTGTTTTACAGTATCTCCTCCTTGTCTGTCAGGCAATATGTTTTCCGACCAGTGGATACCTGAAACTGAGGATATCAATGAACCCAAATATAGACTGTTTTTCCTTTTCATACATACAAATGACAAAGTTTAGTTTATAAATTAGGCACAGTGGCTGGGCACGGTGGCTTGTGCCTGTAATCCCAGCACTTTGGGAGGCCGAGGCGGGTGGACCGCTTGAGGTCCGGAGCTGTGTTTTTTTTTTTTTTTTTTTTTTTTT
>NW_012102732.1:165315-166695 GCF_000951045.1 Mandrillus leucophaeus | reverse complement strand
GACTATAGGCACACACCACCACGCCCAGCTAATTTTTGTATTTTTAGTAGACATGGGTTTTCGGCATGTTCACCAAGCTGGTCTCAAACTCCTGACCTCAGGTAGTCCACCCGCCTTGGCCTCCCAAAATGCTAAGATTACAGGCATAAGCCACCACTCCCAGCCGACTCTGTCTTAAAAAAAAAAGAAAAAAAAAGAAAAAAAAATTGCGTATTCCTTTTCGTGTTTGTATGGCTCATGGGGTTGTCAGAAAAAGGAAATTTCAAAAGAAACTGTTAACAGTGACCCACAATAGCTATGGTTAGACACATGGTTTATAAACCTTTGACTATATGGCCGGGTGCAGTGGCTCACGCCTGTCATTCCAGCACTTTGGGAGGCCAAGATGGGCGCATCACTTGAGTCAGGAATTCAAGACCAACCTGCCCAACATGGTGAAACCCCATCTCTACTAAAAAATAGAAAAATTAGCTGGGCGAGGTGGTGGGTGCCTGTAATCCCAGCTACTGGAGCAGCTGAAGCAGAATCACCTGAACCTGGGAGGGGGAGGTTGCAGTGAGCCGAGATCATGTCACTGCATTGCAGCCTGGGCGAACAAGTGAGACTCCGTCACACACACACAACCCTATGCCTATAAACTAAAGCTGACCTCTTGCCTGTGTGCCTGTGTAATTGGAGCTTGTTAAACATTTCACTGACAGGTACTGGGTATAAACTTGTTTATCTGAGGTAGAACAAAGACAGGTGGGAGTCTGCCACCCTCCACCAGGCCCTGAGATGCCTAACCTTTCTCCTGACCCACTCAACTGCTCCTTTACCTTATCTTGTATATACAGTCCTGAGCACCAATCAGAATCACAAAAATGTAACCCTTGCTTCTCTCCTCTCTTCTCCTACCTTCTGTGCCACACACCTCCTCCTGTTTGAAAATGTGTATATACTGTGCCTCGTGCAACCTACTTTGGGACACATTCTTGGTCTATATTGAGTATGTGTTCCCAGGCTTCAGTCCTCCAACTTGGCTCAGAGGAAATCTAACCATGATTTCTCTAAGTTCTAGCACTTGTAATTTCACTTTTTGGTTGGCAGGATCACAGATTTTTTTCTCTCCTCTCCAAAGCTCTTCCCCCAGCGCCCCCCATCTTTTTTTACCTGCAGGTATATTTGCACAGAGAAACCAGAATTAACAAAAATCTACAATTATCAATACTATCTACCATTATCAATACCTAGTTTCAGAAAGTTTCCGTGGAAACTCCCTATGATCAAACAAAAATATTGGCCTGTGCATAGGAATTCAGTAGTGGCCATTTCAGAAGCAAAGTCTGTAGAAAGATATTAAAATGAAAATAAATACACTAGCAAAAAAAAAAAAAAAAA
>NW_012102732.1:164043-165265 GCF_000951045.1 Mandrillus leucophaeus | reverse complement strand
AATACCAGCTCAGCCAGGTGAGGTGACTCACGCCTGTAATCCCAGCACTTTGGGAGGCTGAGGCAGGAGGATCACCTGAGGTCAGGAGTTCAAGACCTGCCTAGCCAACATGGTGAAATCCTATCTCTACTAAAAATACAAAAATTAGCCAGGCATGGTGGTTTGTGCCTGTAATCCCAGCTACTTGGGAGGCTGAGGCAGAAGAATTGCTTGAACCGGGGAGGCGGAGTTTGCAGTGAGCCAAGATCGTGCCATTTGCACTTCAGCCTGGGCAACAAGAATGAAACTCCATCTCAAAAAAAAAAGAAAGAAAAGAAAAAAAAAAGAAATAGGCTGCATTTCAAATACAACAAAGACAAGTGGAAATTTATAGCCCAGAAACAGGGTAGGGATCCGTGAGTGGAAAATTACCGAAAGGAAACATCAGTGGTAAGGGAAGAGGATTCTGGCTACATGGACCTAACAGGATTCGTGCTGCAGGTAAGCCAGGGTGATCTGGAATGTGATCAGATATCCAGGGCTGAGGATTCTGGCTAAACTGACTTAGCAGGATTCTCGCTAAAATATCAAAAAAAAAAAAAAAAGCAGGAAAAAGCAGGATTCTCGCTAAAATACCAAAAAAAAAAAAAAAAAAAAAAGCCATGGAGGTCCAAGAGTTGAGACCTAATTGGGAAGAGGATTTTGATGAATCTGCCTAAAGCTTGGTCAAGGAGAGGATCTTTGTCAATCCTTAAAACAACTACTCTAGCCAGCCACAGTGGCTCATGACTGTAATCCCAGCACTTTGGGAGGTCGAGGCGGGTGGATCATTTGAGGTCAGAGGTTTGAGACCAGCCTGGCCAACATGGTGAAACCCCATCTCTACTAAACATACAAAAGTTAGCTGGATATAAAAGTGTTATTCTCGTTTATAAATGAGAATATTGAGGTGTACAGAGGACTATTAGCTGTGGCATTCGGTATACCATGCTTAGCCAGGAGATTTTATGGAGGGAATGGTGGGTGTAGGTCAATCTGCCATACATGCAGCCACTTCCTCCCAATCAGTGGTCACTTAATCCTCTCCTTGTACCTCAACTTCATTTAGGGAATAATTAACTGCTGTAGGAGTGAAAAGGTAATAAGTTATCCTCACCCATCACAAGGGTCATTGCCAATACTCCTACAACAGAAAATAGATTATTAAGAGAAAAACATAACAAATGAATTTAACAAAATTTTG
>NW_012102732.1:161253-162468 GCF_000951045.1 Mandrillus leucophaeus | reverse complement strand
TCTTTGTTTCTAAGGTAAACTATAAATTAAGTTTGTCCGAATGAACAAGGACAGCTTGGAGGTTAGAAGCAAGATGGAGTCGGTTGGGTCATATCCCTTTCACTGTTATAATTTTCTCACTTATAATTTTTGCAAAGGCAGTTGCAATCAGCCAGAGAATTCCTTTCAAGTGACCTGCCCGCCTCAGCCTCCCAAAGTACCAGGATTTTAGATGTGAGCCACTGGGCCTAGATCGGGTGGTGAACTTTGAAACCCACAAAGAACTGTGAGAAACAGTTCTCTCACAAACAACCATGCTCTCGACAATATACAATACAAGGAAACTGGTCCTCATCTTTAGGAACACTCTGTATAGTTTTTTCCTAACTGACCCAAATGTACTCTTCACTAACGACTAACGACTTCTTTGTTTAATCCATCAATAAAATAATCTGGCAATTTATGTCATCTAAAAAATTTCCTATAAGCCTTTCTTGCCCCTCTTGGGTGGTGGTCTCTGGGGCCTGGTTGCAACCCCCATTCCTGAGTAAATGCTTATTTTCCTCTGACCTGTTGATTCCTTTTAATTTTTTTTCTTTCTTTTCTTTCTTTCTTTCTCTTTCTTTCTTTCTTTCTTTCTTTCTTTCTTTCTTTCTTTCTTTCTTTCCTTCTTTCTTTCTGTCTGTCTGTCTTTCTTTCTTTTCTTTCTCTCTTTCCCTCTTTCTTTCTTTTTTTGTAGCAGTTCGGACAAAATCTGAACAGAATTTACAGAAAAGTAGAAGAGAGAATAATTGAAGCAGCTCTTATTAGGTCAGGTGCAGTCGCTCACTCCTGTATTCCCAGAACCTTAGGAAACTGAGGCGAGAGTATCACTTGAACCCTGGAGTTCAAGACCAGCCTGGACAACAGAGCAAGACCCCACTCTACAAAAAGTAAACAATAAATTAGCCAGGCTTGTTGTGCGCGTCTGTAACCCAGCTACTCAGGAAGCTGAGGCAGAAGGAGCACTTGAGCCCAGGAGCCTGAGGCTACAATAAGCTATGATGGAACCACTGCACTCCAGCCTGGGCAACAGAGTGAGACTTGTCTCCAAAAAAATAAAAATTGGAAAGAAAATTTGATCTCTGGATTGCCTCCTGTACTCCTCCTTCTATGTCAGCCTTGGAGGTGCGTGTTTACAGTTCCAAGGATTAGAAAGCCCAGAATTTTTTTTCTTTTTCTTTTTTTTTTTTTTTT
>NW_012102732.1:159492-161098 GCF_000951045.1 Mandrillus leucophaeus | reverse complement strand
TACAGGTGCACATCACCACACCCAGCTAATTTTTGTAATTTTTGTAGAGACAGGGTTTCACCATGTTGGTCAGGCTGGTCTCAAACTCTTGACCTTATGATCCACCTGCCTCCTCAGTCTCCCAAAATGCTAGGATTACAGGCATGAGCTACCGTGCCCGGCCTCAGAAAGTCCATAATTTTGTGCTATGAAATCAAAAGGCTGGACCTTGTAAAGGAGCCAGTGGTCACCTCCACTCCCCTTTAGCTCCTGTGTGGGCTCTTTGGCTGGATCTAGACACCAAATTGACACCATGTAGATTAACAAAAATATACACATTTTATTAGTTTTACCTGTACATGGGGGTCTTCACAATAGCGTGAAGTTCAAACAAGTGGCTAAAGAAAGATGCCTGTATACTATTTAGATAAAGCATGATACATTTGAGAAGAAATGACAGGAAAACCTGGCTAGGGCTATAAATTTTCTAGGGGAGTTGCTAGGAGATATATAGGGGTGTCAAACAGTGAAAGATAAAGGTTGTTTCATTAAGTATGTTTATTCAGGTCCGCCACAGTCCCCAATTCCCAGTCTCTGGCGATAAGGGCTGTTTTCTCACCCTGGTATGTGAGGGCCCTCCTCCCAGAGGAATTTTTATGGCCTGCTGCATGCAGGCAGAGCCAGGTCAGTTAGTCCTTTTTTTTTTTTTTTTTAGAGACAAGGTCTTGCTCTTGCTTTGTCACCAGGCTGGAGTGCAGTGGCATGATCATAGCTCACTGCAGCCTCAAACTCCTGGGCTCAAGCCATCCTCTTGCCTCAGCCTCTCAAGTAGCTGGAATTACAGGCATACTCCACCAAGCCCAACTCATTCTTTCATGTTTCTTTTTACAGAGATAGGGTCTTGCTATGTTGCCTAGCTGGTCTCAAACTCCTGAGCTCGACCAATCTTCCTGCTAATGAAGAATCACTCTCTTGGGGCCGAGCGCAGTGACTCACACCTGTAATCCCAGCACTATGGGAGGCTGAGGCAGACACATCACTTGGGCTCAGGACTTCAAGACTAGCCTGGCCAACATGATGAAACCCCCTTCTGTACTAAAAATACAAAAATTAGCTGGATGTAGTGGTGTGTGCCTGTAATCCCAGCTACTCAGGAGGCTGAGACAGGAGAATTGCTTGAATCTAGGAGGTGGAGGTTTCAGTGAGCGGAGGTTGCAGTGAGCTGAGATCATGCCACTGCACTTTAGCCTGGGAAACAGAGCGAGACTCCATCTGGAAAAAAAAAAAAAAAAAAAAAAGGAATCATTTTCTTGTGAAGATCCCCATGTACATGTAAAACTAATAAAATGTGGGCCAGACGGGGTGGCTCACACCTGTAATTCCAGCATTTGGGGAGGCTGAGGTGGGAGGATCATGAAGTCAAGAGATCGAGATCATCCTGGCCAACATGGTGAAACCCCGTCTCTACTAAAACTACAAAAATTAACTCGGCATGGTGGCGCACACCTGTAGTCCCAGCTACTCGAGAGACTGAGAAAGGAGAATCACTTGAACCCGGGAGTCAGAGGTTGTAGTGAGCCAAGATCACATCACTGCACTCCAGCCTGGCAACAGAGCGAGACTCTGT
>NW_012102732.1:155855-158682 GCF_000951045.1 Mandrillus leucophaeus | reverse complement strand
GGGAGCCACAAAAAAAGGGAGGGACTTTTTATTTTATTTTATTTTATTTTATTTTATTTTATTTTATTTGTGTTTTTTGAGACAGAGTCTCTCTTTATCTCCCAGGGTGGAGTCCAGTGGCGCAATCTCGGCTCACCAAAAGCTCCGCCTCCCGGGTTCAAGTGATTGTCCTGCCTCAGCCTCCCGAGTAGCTGGGATTACAGGCATGCGCCACCATACCTGGCTAATTTTGTATTTTTAATGGAGAGGAGGTTTCACCATGTTGGCCAGGCTGGTCTCAAACTCCTGACCTTGTGATCTTCCTGTGTTGGCTTCCCAAACTGCTGGGATTACAGGCATGAACCACCATGTCCTGCCCATTTTATCTTATTTTTGAGATGGAGTCTAGATCTGTCACCTAGGCTGGAGTGCAATGGCATGATCTTGGCTCCATGCAGTCTCCACCTCCCAGGTTCAGGTGATTCTCCCGCCTCAGCCTCCTGAGTAGCCGGGACTACAGGCGCCCGCCATCATGCCCGGCTAATTTTTGTATTTCTGTAGAGACGGGGCTTCCCCATGTTGGCCAGGCTGGTCTGGCATTCCTGACCTCAGGTGATCCACCCGCATTGGCCTCCCAAAGTGCTGGGATTACAGGCGTGAGACAGCACACCTGGCCCGGGAAGACATTTTAATCAGAGTTTTTATGCATTGCAATTCAGGAGAAACAAATCTAGCAAATAGCTAAAACGTGTTCCATCCAGGCAAGACTAGGCAGGTGTTTCTCAAAGTTTACTGCAAGTTCGCCTAAGCGGAAGACAGTGGCACAGTCTATGATTGACAGATGACCTGTCAACCTCAAAGGGAGAAGCTGAGACCATATTAATATAAAGTTTATTTGGGTCAAGGTTGTGGGCGGCAGTCCAGGACATACTTCCAACTTGCCGTGGGGTGTGCTCCAGAGAATATTAGAGAGACTGAAGTTTTTAAAGAAAAAATAACCAATCAGGAGAGAGGGTGATTACATTGTTAGGAATTCTCATTGGTTTACAGAAATAACATTGGCTAGTGATTGGCTACACATTGGTGAACTGTAGAGCATTTGGCATTTTAGGGGTACTTGGCCTCAGTTAAGTGTAGAAGCCACATAGCAAGTGGCTTCAAGAGGTGATTATTATTTTATTTGGCTGGGTGCAGTGACTCACGCTTGTAATCCCAGCACTTTGGGAGGCTGAAGTGGGAGGATTACTTGAGCCCAGGAGTGTGAGACCAGCCTGGGCAACACAGGGGGACTATATCTCCACTGAAAACTTTTTAAAAATTTAGCCGGGCGTGGTGGTGCACACCTATAGCCCCAGCCACTCAGAGGTGAAAGCTGAAGGATTGCTTGGGCCTAAGAGTTTGAGACCAACCTGGACAACACAGAGAGACCCTGTCTCTACAAAAAATGTAAAAATTAGCCATGCAGGGTGGTGTGTGCTGGTAGTCCCAGCTACTCAGGGGGCGGAGGTGGGAGGATCACTTGAGCCCAGGAGGTTGAGGCTGCAGTGAGCCACTGCACTCCAGCCTGGGCCACAGAGGCAGACCCTGTCTCTGAAAAAAAAAAAAAAATTAAAAACAAGGTGATTATTAATTGAAGGGGAAGTAACCTAACTGCTGTTTCATTTCAATGCCTCTTTGGCCTGATGGCTTAAAGGGGCTTGTATTCCTTGGATAAAACGCTTCTTTTCTTCTTGTTTGTTTTTTCCTCCCCCTATAGGCCAGTTGACAGCTTAGAAAGTCTCTAGGACACGATCAGCTTAATTCAGCACAGCTGTGTTCTCAGGAGGTTTGTGATCTGCCCCATGTGAGCAGTTCAAACCTAGTGAAGCTGCTTCTCCAGAACGCTTGGCATTTGGCCCAGTTCAAACAGGTCAGATCCCTCTGGATCCATATATGACTGAGGGCCAACTTTTGCCCTCCTGGCTCCTTGACAGAGACCTCCAACAAATCTTCTCCATGTCGGCTTTCTTCTTCTTCCTTTTTTTTAGACAGAGTTTCACTCTTGTTTCCCAGACTGGAGTGCAATGGTGCAATCTCAGCTCACCGCAACCTCTGCCTCCCAGGTTCAAGCGATTCTCCTGCCTCAGCCTCATGAGTAGCCGGGATTACAAGCCTGCGCCTCCACACCTGGCTAATTTTGTATTTTTAGTAGAGACAGGGTTTCTCCATGTTGGCTGGGCTGGTCTTGCACTCCCAACCTCAGGTGATCCGCCTGCCTCGGCCTCCCAAGGTGCTGGGATTGCAGGCATGAGCCACCACGCCTGGCCTCCATGTTGGATTTCTTTTCACAGCACTATGTGTCAAAATATAGCAGGAATTATCGCAATGGCAACTGTTATTCATCACAGTGTAGAGCAAATCACAGGAAAGAACATCTTTTTTTTTTTTTTTTTTTTTTTTGAGACAGGGTCTCACTTTGTCTCCCAGGCTGCAGTGCAGTGGCATGATCAGGATTCCCTGCAGCCTCGACCTCTGAGGCTCAAGTGATCCTCCCACCTTAGCCTCCTGAGTAGCTGGACTGCGTGAGTGCCACCATGTCCTGCGAATTTTTTTAATTTTTGTAGACAGAGGATTTTGCCTTGTTGTTCAGGCTGGTCTCAAATTCCTGGGCTCAAGCTAACCTCCCAAGTGCTGGGATTAGAAGTGTGAGCCACCATGCCCAGCACCAGAAGGTCTTATATGCCATACGTCTTTATATATTCACAGAAGCAATGGGTAAGTGTATTCCAGTAACATTTTTCAAAACTTCCCCACCCACAACCCACCCTCCACCCCCGCTATTCTTTCTTTCTTTCTTTTTTTTTTTTTT
>NW_012102732.1:144524-154833 GCF_000951045.1 Mandrillus leucophaeus | reverse complement strand
GGCATACACCTGCATCAACTGCCGAGAAGGCTGAGGGGTGAAAAGATTGTTGAGCCTGGGAGGTCGAGGCTGCAGTGAGCCATGATCGTACCACTGCACTCCAGTCTGGACGACAGTGTGAGACTGTCTCAAACAAAACAAAAAGTAGCTTGTTCGTTTAATGATTAGAGTTGAAGGCTTATACACCTAAGGGAAAAGGGAGGGGAAAGAAAAGGCTCTTGTGAGAAGAACAAATAGGTTTCTTTAGGAAAGATAAATAGGATTTTAGGAGAAAAAAAATGAGAAGTAAAGTCTGCAGTAATGTTTGTTTATGCAGGTGCAAGTGTCTTTCTTGTTCTTGGCTATGATGCTCTGAAAGAGAGAGGGTTTATGGTAGCCTTATTTCCCAGAAGATGCTGCTTTTAGTCAAATGAAGGCAGCTCCCAGAAGGCTTCTTTCCACATCTGTTGAATCTCAAATGTCTTCAGCTTAAAATAATAAGCAAGCTAGGGCTGGCTGTCAGCTGGGAACCCAGCCAGGGCTGGGAGGGAGGGAGTTCAGTTCCTTTCCACACGAGCTCTCTGCAGGCTATTCGGGCTTCCTCAAGGCATGGTGGCTGGGTTCCTAGAGAGTGTCCAAGGGACAAGAAGCAGAAGCTGCCCCTGTCTAAAGGTGGTCCCAGAAACTAGCACAGCATCAATTCTACTTCATTCTAGTGGTTGAATCATTAAATATGAGTACCACAGGCCTGCTGTGGTGGCTCACACCTGTAATCCCAGCACTTTGGGAGGCCGAGGTGGGGAGAGCACGAGGTCAAGAGATCGAGACCATCTGTCCAACATGGTGAAACCCCGTCTCTACCAAAAATACAAAAATTAGCTGGGTGTGGTGGTGCACACCTATAGTCCCAGCTACTCGGGAGGCTGAGGCAGGAGAATTGCTTGAACCCAGGAGGTAGAGGTTGCGGTGAGCCAAGATTGCGCCACTGCACTCCAGGCTGGGTGACAGAGCAAGACTCCATCTCAAAAAAAAAAAAAAAAAAAAAGATTAGCAGTCACAGATCATGATGGGAGCAGGGCCATAGAATTTCAGGATCTGGTTTTAAATAGCCATACTACCCTACTCATTCTTCAAGTACAAGTTCCAATACCAGCCCTTCCAAAACGTTTCCTACACTCTTGAAAGAGTGCATGTGACTGAGCATAGTGGCTTATAACTGTAATCGCAGCACTTAGGGAGGTTGAGGTAGGAGGATTGCTTGAGGCCGGGAGTTTGATACCAGTCTAGGGAACATGGCGAGACCCTGTCTCTACAAAAAATGAAAAGTAAAACTTAGTCAGGCTAATTTTGTACACCTGTAGTCCTAGCTACTCAGGAGGCTGAAGTGAGAGGATTGCTTAGCCCAGGAGTTTGAGGCTGCAGTGTGCTATGATCATACTCTAGCTTGGGTGGTAGAGTGAGACCTTGTCTCTCAAAAAAAAAAAACATTCTTCTGAAAAAGTGCGAAGTACTCCTTTGTGTTTACCTGCAGTGCATAGTGTTATACACGTCTGTATAAGAGACCACCTGAGCAGGATTAGTGTGAGCAACAAGGCTGTTCATTCACTTGGGTGCAAGTGGGCTGAGTCCAAGAAAGGAGTCTGTGAAAGGTGGTGGGAGTGGAACTGGTTTTATAGGTTTGGGGTAGGTAGTGGAAAGTTACAGTTAAGGGCAGTTTTTTCAGGCAGGGGAAGAATGTCATTAGGTGCATAGTCATGAGGTGGGGAGAGGTCACAAGGCACAATATCACAAGGTCAATTGATGAGTTAGGGTAGGGCAGGAATGGATCACAATGGTGGAATGTTGCAAAGTCGGTTAATCAGTTAGGCAGGAACTAGCTGTTTCTTCTTCTTTAGTGGTTCTCTTGTTGCTCCAGGCTTTGTGACTCCAGGAGGCCTGTATGTGTGGGTCACAGGGGTCACAGTGGTTTGACCACGGTATAGCCCATTCAGAGGACCTTATACATAGAGAACCTTACTTTTAAAAATTAACTTTAAGGAGGTATTGAAGCAGAAGACATAAAGAGAAAAACAAGTTTTCCTGTACTAGGCTGACTCACTCTTATGCCCAGTGATGGGCAGGGCTCTGTTGGGACTTTGATAGCACTATCTACAGAGCCTGGGCCCAGAACGGGTGGGATCCAGAGCCTCTCCCTCCCATTTCAGAGCAGGGATGAAGAAAACAAGTTTTTCTCTTTCAGCTTCCCCCTTCTGATTCTTCCCCCTTACCATTGTTCCTTGTTCTGTTCTCATAATTATTTTTGCAAGTTTTGTAAGTTCCTGTGTTTCCCTTCTGTGCAGCACAGCAAGGTCACAAGGTATGAGTTGTAAAACCTGTCACTGTTTGACAAACTGCCTTTGTTCTGCTTCTGTAAGCTCGCTTGCCCGCTCTACAGGTTTTGCGCCATCACACTGGCCAACCCCATTTCAGATGCATGTATAAAAGTCAAGCCCTCTCTTTGTTCAGGGCTCAGCCTTTGGATGTTAATCCGCTGGGCAGGTGCACACCTAATAAAATCCTCCTATCCCACCCATTGGTCTCTCCTGTCCCTTGATTCCTACAACAATATAACTTATAATAACATTTCCCTATTTTGGCTGGGCACAGTGACTCATGCCTGTAATCCCAGCACTTTGGGAGGCTGAGGTGGGTAGGTCGCCTGAGGTGAGGGGTTTGAAACCAGCCTGGCCAACATGGTGAAACCCCATCTCTGCTAACATACAAAACTTAGCCTAGTGTGGTGGCAGGCACCTGTAGTCCCAGCTACTCGGGAGGCTGAGGCACAAGAATCGTTTGAACCTGGGAGGCGGAGGTTACAGTGAGCCAAGATCATGCCACTGCACTCCAGACTAGGCAACAGAGCAAGACTCTGTCACACACACAAAAATAATCCCTATTTTTAAAAGTATGCAAGTCAGGTGTGGTGGCTCACACCTGGAATCCCAGCACTTTGGGATGCCAAGGTAGGTGGATCACTTGACGTCAGGAGTTCAAGACCAGACTGGCCCACATGGTGAAACCCCATCTCTACTAAAAATTACCAACAAAATATTAGCCAGGCATGGTGGTGCATGCCTGTAGTCCCAGCTACTTGGGAGGCTGAGGCAGGAGAATTGCTTGAACCTGGGAGGTGGAGGTTTCAGTGAGCTGAGATCACACCACTGCACTCCAGCCTGGACAACAGAATGAGACTCTGTCTCAAAAAAAACAAAAGTGTACTGTTTCATGGGTTTGACAAATGTTTATACCTGTGTGATAGCCACCACAATCAAGATATAGACTATTTCTATTACCCCAGAAAGTTATCTCAGGCCCTATAGGAAACGTCTTATGTCTTTTTTAAAAAATTCTTTTTTTTTTTTAATTCTTTTTTTCACTCTTGCTGCTCAGGCTGGAGTGCAATGGCGCAAACTTGGCTCACCGAAACCTCCACCTCCCAGGTTCAAGTGATTCTCCTGCCTCAGCCTCCCAAGTAGCTGGGATTACAGACAAGTGCCACCACACCCAGCAAATTATTTTTAGCTCTGTTGCCCAGGCTAGAGTGCAATAATGCAATCTTGGCTCACTGCAACCTCTGCCTTCTGGGTTCAAGCGATTCTCCTGTTCAGCCTCCTGAGTAACTGGGATTGCAGGCACCCGCCACCACGCCCAGCTAATATTTGTATTTTTAGTAGCGACAGGGTTTCTCCATGTTGACCAGGCTGGTCTCAAACTCCTGACCTCAGGTGATCCACCTGCTTCGGCCTCCCAAAGTGCTGGGATTATAGGCATAAGCCACCACACCCGGAGATAACATCACTATTATAATGCCTAAGATTGTGAATGTTTTTCATACTTTTGCATTCTGGCAACCAATTGACCCTACCTGGACCTGTGACTCATGACTCAACCAGTCCTGTGGCCCTCAGCCAGAGGCAGACTGAGTGCATGAGGACCGTTTTTCATACCGCTATGATTTCATCCCTCACCAGTCAACAACATCCATTCCCTAGCCCTGCTGCCCACCAAATTATCCATTAAAACCCAACCTCTGAGTTCTCAGGAAGGCTGATTTGACTCATAATCACTGGGCTGCATTCCCAGATGGTTAAGACATTCTAAGTCACAGGATGAGATAGGAGCTCAACACAAAATACAGGTCCTAAAGACTTTGCTAATAAAACAGTTTGCAGTAAAGGAGCTGGCCAAAACCCAGCAAACCAAAATGGTGACAAGTGACCTCTGGTTGTCCTCACTGCTACACTCCCACTAGCACCATGACAGTTTACAAATGTCATGGTAACATCAGGAAGTTACCCTATATGGTCTAAAAAGGGGAGGCATTAATAATCCACCCCTTGTGTAGCATATTATCAAGAAATTACCATAAATGGACAATCAGCAGCCCTCACAGCTGCTCTATGGAGTAGCCATTCTTTTATTCCTTTACTTTCTTAATACATTTGTTTTTACTTTGCACTGCAGACTCACCCTGAATTCCTTCCTGCGTGAGATCCAAGAACCCTCTCTTGGGGTCTGAATCGGGACCCTGTCCTGTAACACCTCCACTGCCGCATGGTCTCTTCCATAGAAGCTGAAGTTCCTCCATCTGCTTAAGATCTAGACCTACCACAGAGAACAATTGTTTTTTCTTTCACTGCCTATAAGGCTGATAATTTAGCCACACCTGAACAGTATAATGACTGTCTCCAAGGATCATTTAAATCATAAAGATAATTGTTTACAAGTTAATCTCTGCTCCACTCATTCTTCCTAGCAACAACTCCACCAAATTCCTCCTTTGTTCCTTCCCATCACCTGTTTTACCAGGATCCAACCTCCCATTCTCTCTGTAACCTCAAGATGAAATAGAAGCCTTTTTACTTCACTGAGGTGTCAGATCTTCATTTTGAAAGCTCTCATGTAAGGCTGAAGCAGGAGATATAAAAAGAAAACACGAATTTTTCCTTTAGGCAGCTCCCCACCCACTCCATGCTATTGCACCCTGTTCTGCAAGTTCTGTAGGCTTGTAAATTCCTGTGCTCTGCAGCTGGTTTCTTTAAGTACCTGTTCTCCATCAAGGCAGCACAGCGAAGGTCACAAGATAAGCTTGAGCAAGCCTAGAGTGCAGCCATCTGGGCACCACAGTGAAGGTCCCAAGATATGCTTGAGCAAACCTAAATTACAGCCACAGAGGCCATACAGCAAGGGTCACATGACATGCCTAAGTGAGCCTGAGTTGCAAGCCTGTTACTGTTTGATAAACTGTCTTTGTTCTGTTTCTGTAAACTTGCTTTCACACCACTGCGTTTTGCACCACTGTAAGCTTGTTTCAAACTAACCAACCACTCTTCAGATGCATGTATAAAAGTCAAGCCATCTTTGTTCACAGCTCAGCCTTTTGGATGCGAATCCACTGAGTTGGTGCACACCTTAATAAAATCCTCCTGTCCCACCTGTTGGTCTCTCTGGTCTCCTGATTCCTACAGCAAGGCTAGGCACGGTGGCTCACACCTGTAATTCCAGCACTTTGTGAGGCCAAGGCAGGTGGATCACACCTGTAATTCCAGCACTTTGTGAGGCCAAGGCAGGTGGATCACCTGAGGCCAGGAATTTGAGACCAGCCTGGACAACATGGTGAAACACTGTCTCTACTAAAAGTACAAAAATTAGACTGGCATGGTGGTGTGCACCTGTAATTCCAACTACTCAGAAGGCTGAGGCGGGACAATCACTTGAACCCAGGATACAGAGGTTGCAGTGAGCCAAGATTGTACCATTGCACTCCAACCTGAGCAACAAGAGTGAAATTTCATTAAAAAAAAAAGAAAAGGAAAAAGAAGGCTGCCTTGTATATGTGTTAAATAAATTTGTATGCCTTTTCTCCCACTTAAACAACCTCATGTCAGATTTTTCAGCAAACCTTTAAGGGGCCAAGTGCCTTGGCCTTGGAGTGATACAGCTGCAGGTCAAGGAGTGCCAAGGAACACCTGGAGCCATCTTTCTAGAAGGGGTGAGGAAGGATCCTCCCCGGAGGCCTTCAGAGCAAGCATGCCTGACCAACACCTTGAATTCAGACTCCAAGCCTTCTAAACTGTAAGATAATACATTTTTGTTTTTTCAAGTCACCCTGTTTGTAGTAATTTGTTATGGTTACCCTAGGAAATGAATATGTTACCAGAAGAAGGTCCTGATCCAGACCCCAAGAGAGGCTTCACGGATCTGGAGCAAGAAGGAATTTGGGGTGAGTCCACAGAGTAAAGTGAAACATGTTTGTTAACTAAATAAGAGAATAGTCCCAGCACGGTGGTTCATGCTGTAATCCCAGCATTTTGGGAGGCCAAGGTGGTTGGATTGCTTGAGCTCAGGAGTTTGAGACTAGCCTGGCCAACATGGTGAAACCCTCTCTCTACTGAAACACAAAAATTAGCCAGGCATGGTAGCAGGAGCCTGTAATCCCAGCTACTCTGGGTGCTGAGGCAGGAGAATCACTTGAACTTGAGAGGCAGAGGTTGCAGTGAACCGAGATTGTGCCACTGCACTCCAGTGTGGGTGATCAAGTGAGACCTTGTCTCAAAAAAAAAAAAAAAAACACTAAAGGAATATAAGAATGGCTACTCCTTAGACAGAACAGGGTATTCCCAAAAGCAAGAGAAGGAAGGTGACCACCTTAGGTACAATGCCTGTTTATATATAAGATAACAAGCCAAAAAATTAAGGGGGAGATTTTCTCTAACACAAGCTCTTGTGACAAAGAATTGTTAACCTTTGTGTAACTATAGACTTTTGCAAGAATCTATTATTTTTATTTATTTATTTAAGACACATTCTTGCTTTGTCACCCAGGCTGGAGTGCAGTGGTGCAATCGCAGTTCACTGCAACTTCCACCTCCCAAGTTCAAGTGAGTCTTATGTCTCAGCCTCCCCAGTAGCTGGGACTACAGGTGTGTACCACCACACCTGGCTAATTTTTGTGTTTTTAGTAGAATCAGGGTTTCACTATGTTGGCCAGGCTGGTCTCGAACTCCCAAGCTCAAGTGATCTGCCTGCCGTGGCTTCCCAAAGTGCTAGGATAACAGGCATGAGTCACTGCGGCCAGACTGAAATCTTATCTTTAAAATGAAACTTATTCTTGAAAAGAATGCTTTTATCTTTAAGATATCGGGGCATTGGGACATTTCTTGGGTTTGTTAAGTCCTGGATCTGTTTAGTAAACTTTATTTTATTTTTTTGAGATGGAGTCTCACTCTGTCACCGAGGCTGTAGTGCAGAGGTGCAATCTGGGCTTACTGCAACATCTGCCTCCCATGTTCAAAGGATTCACCTGCCTCAGTCTCCCAAGTACCTGGGACTACAGGTATGTGCCACCACGCCTGACTAATTTTTTATGTTTTTAGTAGAGACAGGGTTTCATCATGTTAGCCAGGATGGTCTCGATCTCCTGACCTGGTGATCGCCAGCCTCGGCCTCCCAAAGTGCTGGGATTACAGGCACGAACCACCACACCTGGCCTATGTAATGTCTTCGAGATTCATCCATGTTTTTGTATTGTTCCTTTTCATTGCTCAGTAGAATTCCATTCAAGAATGTGTGTAAATTTATCCAATTTTGTGTTGTGGATATTAAAATTGTTTCCAGAATAAATCTGCTAATAATATCCACCTCAAACATTTTTTGTGAATGTAGCTCTCTGGGATAGATACCTAGATATAAAAATACTGAGTATTCAGCCATAAAGAAGAACAAAATCATGTTCTTTGCAGCAACATGGATGCAGTTGGAGGCCATTATCCTAAGGGAATTAATGCAGGAACAGAAAACCAAATACCATATGTTCTCACTTTTGAGTGGGAGCTAAAGACTGGTTACTTATGGACATAAAGATGCCAACAGTAGACACTGGAGACTCCTAGAGAGGGGAGGGAGAAGAGGAGGCAAGGGCTAAAAAACTCTCTATTGTGTATTATGCTCAGTACCTGGGTGGTGGGATCAATCGGACCCCAAACCTCAACATCACACAATATGCCCAGGTAACAAACCTGCACGTGTACCCCTGAATCTAAAACAAAAGTTGAAAGTATTTTTAAAAAGAAAGAAAAAAAGAAATGACTGAGTGGTATGGTAAATGTATGTTTAATTTTATTTAAAAACAAAACAGAAAAGCTGCCAAACTGTTTTCCAAAGTGGTTGCACCATTTTATGTTTCCATCAGCAGTGCATGAGAATCCGGGTGTGGTACATCCTCCCCAACACTTGTTACTGCCAGTCGTTTTAATTGTTGCCTTTCTAGAGGATGTGTAAAGGCATCATATCATGGTTTTATATGGAATTTCTCTGATGACTATGAGGACTATGTTGAGCACCTTTTCATGTCATTATAAGTCATTCCTAGGTAAAGCGGAATAAGTTAACTTAAATACAAAGGCAAAAAACAACTTTATTAGTCTGTTCTTGCATTGCTATAAAGAACTACCTGAGACTGGATAATTTGTAAAGAAAAGAGATTTAATTGGCTCATGGTTCTGCAGGCTGTACAAGAAACATGGCTGGGGAGGCCTCAGGAAACTTAAGGTCATGGCAGAAGTCAAAGGGGAAGCAGGTACATCTTACATGGCTGAAGAAGGAGGAAGAGAGAGAAGGAAGAGGTGCCACCCACTTTTAAACAACCAGATTTTGTGAGAACTCACTCACTATGATGAGAACAGCAAAGGGGAAGTTTGCCCCCATGATCCAATCACCTCCCATCATACCCCTCCTCCAACACTGGGAATTACAATTTGACATGATATTTGGGCAGGGACACAAATCCAAACCATATCAGTAACCACATTTTGAAAAGGTCACAAGCTTCCAGCTTGTGCCCCAGGATCTCCAGGCAATGGATTAAAGGATGCATGCCTCTACTGGATAGTTGTGTCTACTTCCTGATGTCCAGAGGTGTGGTGAAACCTCTCCTAGAATCCCTAGTTTATAGAAAAGACTATGCAGGCTGGGCGCGGTGACTCACGCCTGTAATCCCAGCACTTTGGGAGGCTGAGGCAGGCGGATCAAAAGATCAGGAGTTCAAGACCAACCTGGCCAACATAGTGAAACCCCATCTCTACTAAAAATTCAAAAATTAACTGGGCGTGGTGGCAGGCCCCTGTTGTCCCAGCTACTCGGGAGGCTGAGGCAGGAGAATTGCTTGAACCTGGGAGGCGGAGGTTGCAGTAAGCCGAGATGGCGCCACTGCACTCCAGCCTGGGAGACACGACAAGACTCCACCTCAAAAAAGAAAAAGAAAAAATCCATCCATGTACTTTTAGACATTTAGGTTTTCTCTGCGTATCAGCTATTGTGAATAATGCTCCCAAGAAATATGAGAGTGCAGACATCTCTTTGGTAAACTGTTTTCATTTATTTTGGGTATATATCCAGCAGTAAGATTGCTGGATCATATGGTAATTCTAGCTTAGTTTTTGAAGGCACTTCCATCCTGTTTTCCAAAATGGCTTTACTAATTTACAAATACGGCCAATAGTGTATATTGGTTTCCTTTTCTCCACATTCTTGACAAAACTTGTCTTTAATCTTTTTAACAATAGCCAATCTAACACGTGTGAGGTGATATCTCATTGTGTTTTTAATTTGCATTTCTCTGGTGATTAGAGACGTTGAGTATTTTTTCATATATCTTTTGGCCATTGTGTGTACGTGTGTGTATATATATGTGTGTGTGAATGTGTATCTATTTATATTATATATGTGTGTGTGTGTGTGTGTGTGTGTGTGTATTTTGAAATGAGGTCTTGCTATGTTGTCCAGGCTGGAGTGCTATGGTGAGATCTTGGCTCACTGCAACCTCTGCCTCCTGGCTCAAGTGATCCTCCACCTCAGCCTCCTGAGTAGTTGGGGCCGTAAGTGCATGGCACCATGCCTGGCTAATTTTTTGTATTTTTGGTTGAGATGAGGTTTTGTCATGTTGACCAGGCTATTGTTTAATTCCTGTCCTCAAGTAATCTGCCCGCCTCAACCTCCCAAAGTGCTGTGATTACAGGCACGAGCCACCGCACCCAGCCTCTGTATTTCTTCTTTTGAGAAATGTCTATTCAAGTCCTTTACCTATTTTTAAATTGGATTTCTTGTTTTCTTGTTATTGAGTAGTTTAAGTTCCTTGTATATTTTATATATGAGTCCCTTATCCAATATATGACATGCACATGTTTTCTCTTAGAAACAGATTCATTTTTTTATTTACCTTTTTTTTTTTTTTTTCAAGACAGAGTCTTACTCTGTCGCCCAATTTGGATGGCAGTGACCCAAATGCAACTCA
>NW_012102732.1:94353-143904 GCF_000951045.1 Mandrillus leucophaeus | reverse complement strand
GGGTTCAAGCGATTCTCCTGCCTCAGCCTCCCGAGTAGCAGGGATTACAGGCATGCGCCATCAAGACTGGCTAATTTTGTATTTTTAGTAGAGATGGGGTTTCACCATGTTGGTCAGGCTGGTCTCGAACTCCTGACCTCAGGTGATCAGCCCGCCTCGGCCTCCCAAAGTGCTGGGGTTACAAGCGTGAGCCATTATGCCCAGCCCCAGATTGATTCTTAACAGGAATTCTATCATCATGAGACAATGCAGGTTCTGTACAAACATGACCCTGAGGCAGAAATCCCTAGCACAGAGTGAGTTATGACATGTGATGAAAACTGTTATGCAGTAGAACTTGATACATGACTCATCTGAATGGATGTTTTAAGAGCTATAGTTGGTTCTATCACAGGAATAGCACATGATAAGTAGGGGCCACTTCGTCAGTCTATGTCCAACTACATCCAGCAATGGAAAGAAGCATCTGGCAGAATAAGAGCCATGACTGACCTGCAACTGTTGTGGGTTGCACTGTGTCCCCTAAAAAAGGTACATTCAATTCCTATCCCAGGTACCTGTGAATGTGACCTTGTTTGAAGATAAGGTATTTGCAGTTATAATTAAGTTAGAATATGAAGTCATACTGGACTAAGGTAGGTTTTAGATCTCATATGACTGGTGACCTTACAAGAAGGGAGAACACACGGAGACACGTAGTCAAGAAGGCCATGTGACAATGGAGGCAGAGACTAGAGTGATGCAGCTAAGAACTCCAAAGACTGCGCAAACCAGCAGAAGCTAGCAGAGAGGCAAGGAACAGATCCTCCCTTAGGGTACCCCAAAAGAACCTGCCCTGCCGAAAATTCAATTCCAACTCCTGACCTCCAAAACTGTGAGACAATACATTTCTGTTGTTTGAAGCCTCCCAGTTGGTGGGACTTAAAACAGGCAGGGCTGGGTGTCGTGCCTGTCATCCCAGCACTTTGGGAGGCTGAGGCAGGCAGATTGCTTGATTTTAGGAGTTTGAGACCAGCCTGGCCAAAGTTGTGAAACCCTGCCTCTACTAAAAATACCAAAATTAGCTGGCATAGTTGCCTGCACTTCTAGTCCTGACATTTGAAGACTGTGCCTGTCCCCTTCTCCTGCCACCATAATTGTTAAGTTTCCTGAGCCTCCCAAACATGTGGAACTGTGAGTCAATTAGATTTCTTTTGGTTATAAGTGACCCAGTTTCAGGTAGTTCTTTACAGCAGTGTGAAAATGCACTAATACAGTATTATTTTACTACCTCTACTTTTAACACACTTCATGTACTTCTAAAGATCTACAGGCTGGGTGCGGTGGCCCACACCTGTAATCCCAGCATTTTGGGAGGTCAAGGCAGGAGGATTGCTTGAGTCCAGGAATTGGAAACCAGCCTGGGCAACACAGTGAGACCCCATCTCTGGAGAAATTTTAAAATTAGCCAGGTGTAGTGATATATGCCTGTGGTCCCAGCTACTTGGGAGGCTAAGACAGGAGGATCCTTTGAGACCAGTAGTTTGAGGCTGCAGTGATCTCTGATCAAGCCACTGGGTGACAGAATGACATCCTGTCTCAAAAAAAAAAAAAAAAAAAAAATTCTAGAAAGGCTTAATGTTTTAAACAATGACTTAATTTTGCCTACTATATACACAGTAGTATGGAATCAACTTCACATATAACCATGGTTATATCTGAAAGTGGCTTCTAATCAGGAACAGTCTGGTCTATAATTCATTTCTCCCAATTCCTTCTTTCTGAAACCAATCCAATGAATGAGATGTGTTTTTACAATTTCATTTCCAAAAGTCTCTGTCAAGAGACAACCTGAGTAGTTTAACGCAAAATGAACAAAATGTGTTAGTCTACTACCACTATTTTTGTCATTATTGGAGAAATAGAATTAAAAACAAAATCTTCTCCCACAAAAGTAATCTCCCAGAAATCCTCTCCACAAAAGTAGTAAAGAAAGAAAAATAATTTTATCACTATTATTATTGAATATACATTAAGAAATAACATGATATGCGTCACTGGCAATCCATAAAGAGATTGCAAAGATAGAAAGAAATTTTTTTTTGTTTTGTTTTCAAAATGGAGTCTGGCCCAGGCTGGAGTGTGGTGGTGTGATCTCAGCTCACTGCAACCTCTGCCTCCCGGGTTCAAGTGATTCTCGTGCCTCAGCCTCCGAGTAGCTGGGAATACTGGCGCGCGCCACCACACGCAGCTAATTTATGTATTTTTAGTAGAGATGGGGTTTCACCGTGTTGACGAGACTTGTCTCGACCTCCTGACCTCAGGTAATCCACCCGCCTTGGCTTCCCAACGTGCTGGGATTACAGGCATGAGCCACCGCACCCGACCTGTTTTTGTTTTTGTTTTTTTGTTTTGAGAAAGGGTCTCACTCTGTCACCCAGGCTGGAATGCAGTGGTACAGTCACAGCTCACTGCAGTCTTGACCTCTCGGGCTCAATCCATCCTCCTACCTCAGCCTCCCAAGTAGCTGGGAGTGTAGGGGGCGTGCCATCACACCCAGCTAATTTTTGTATTTTTTGTAGAGACGGGGGTCTTGCCATGTTGCCCAGGCTGGTCTGGAACTCCTGGGCTCAGGTAATCCGCCCACCTTTGCCTCCCAAAGTGCTGGGATTACAGGCATGAGTCACTGCACCCAACCAAGGAAGGGATAAATTTCACCCTTTTTTCCTGGCATCTTTTGTGATGTCAAGCAGATACAACCTATAACATACATATTCTCATGATAAATGATAACTTGTCCCCAAGTAAGAGGAGTCGACAGCATCATTCATCACATATAGTCCATCTTAAATTTGTCTGTTGATTGGGGGTGGTCTTTGTTTGCTAGTCGACTTTATCCAAAGAAGAAACAGATGTTTCATATCTCTAAGACAGTAGGCAGTTTTGCAACTTGGAGTAAGTCACCCACTGAAGTTAGACTCCTATCCTCCCACAAAAGTAAGAGTTAGGAAAACTATCCCCATGGAAGATTATATTTCAAAGAGGCAGCTGCCATGTCCTTGAGAAAAGCATTCCTGGCTTTATACACAGTATAGCAAAGTTTAAAGAAGTGCAGCTACTATACCAGGCAATGAGTAATCTGAAATGTTGTAGTACGCACTAGCAAAACACCTTTTGCGATTTCTTCCCTCCAATCTCCCTCAAGCAAATGATCAAGTACAAAGGCGGTTTGAACAATTAACAAACTACTTGCAACTATTCCATTGCAGAGACAGTATTTCCCATCAATTTTTAAAAATGTTGTTATGGTAAAATATATTTGACATAAAATTTACTATTTAAGCATTTTAGGCATGCAGTTCAGTGGCATTTATTCACACTGTTGTGCAATCATCACTCCCAACCAGCTCCAGAATTTTTTATCATCCCAAACTGAAACTCTGTACTCTCTTAGCAATAACTCCCCGTGAGCAGCTCCTCCATCCCCTTGGCCTCTGATAACCACTGTTCTACTTTCTGTCTCTGTGAATCTAACTATTGTAAATACCTCATATAAGTGGAATCATAATAGTCACATCAATTTTTTTTTTTTTAATTGAGACAGAATCTCGCTCTGTCACCCAGGTTGGAGTGTGGTGGTACAATCTTGGCTCACCGCAATCTCCCTCTCCTGGATTCAAGTGATTCTCCTGCTTCAGCCTCCCCACTACCTGGGATTACAGGTGTACCCTAGGACACCGGCTAATTTTTTTATGTTTAGTAGAGATGAGATTTCACCATGTTGGCCAGGTTGGTCTCGAACTCCTGACCTCAGGTGATCCACCCACCTTGGCCTCCCAAAGTGCTGGGATTACAGGTGTGACCCACCATGCCCAGTCAGTCCCAGCAATTTTTAAAAACTGTCTACAAAGTGTTTTACTACTACCTCTAATTTCTTTTTTTAAAAAAATTTAGGGACCTATCAACCTAACGGATATCTCTAATTTTAGATACATCAAATACTTGAAAATATCTGGAAAGACTAGATATTTCAAATAAGAGCTTACTTACCTGTCCACTAGATATATAATACTGCTAAATAAAACTGCACACACATAGCAATAGTTATAATAAGGTATCTTCTAAATATGAACATTTTGGCATAGATATTTCAAAAAATACTCATCAATTGTATATACAGGGAGAAATAAAATTCACACAGAGAGCACAGTTATAATATGAAGATGACTTCTAAATATGACCAGACTGCTGTCACAGAAGCTTCTTCTCTTTCTCCTCAGGCCTTTTTTTTTTTTTTTTTGAGACTGAGTCTTGTGCTGTTATCCAGGCTAGAGTACAGTGGCATGATCTCAGCTTTTTGCAACCTCCGCCTTCTGGGTTCAAGCGATTCTCCTGCCTCAGCCTCCCCAGTAGCTGGGACTATAAGTGCATGCCACCACTCCCAGCTAATTTTTGTTTTCTTCAATAGAGACGGGCTTTCACCATGTTGACCAGGCTGCTTTCAAACTTGCAACATCAGGTGATCCACCCACCTTGGCCTCCCAAAGAGGTGGGATTACAGGCATGAGCCACCCTGTCCCATGTCTTCTAAATCATTGAACAAAAGTGGACATGTGTTGCTTCTACTGGTGGTCTAACAATTCCATTTCAAAAGGTTGTTTCCAAAAGACATTTCTTTTCTACAATTAAAAAAAAAAATAAATGGCCATTTACAAGTTATGTGATTTTCTAGGTCTACTTTATCATGTCAGCAACCTTTCTATCTAGAAGGCCTAGATATAGCAAACATTTTATTTGTTTATATTTTTAGAGAGACGGGGATGTCATTTATTTTCCAGGCTGGTCTCAAACGTCTGGCCTCAAGTGATCCTCCCACTTCAGCAAATGTTTTTTTTTTCCTAATGTACAAAAATTTTACAAAAAAACCTTTTAGGCCGGGCACAGTGCCTCACACCTGTAATCTGGCACTTTGGGAGGCCCACGCAGAGGGATCAACTGAGCTCAGGACTCCAAGACCAGCCTGGGCAACATTGTGAAATCTTATCTCTACAAAAAAATACAAAAACTAGCTGGGCATGGTGGCACGCCCCGCCTGCAGTCCCAGCTACTCAGGAGACTGAGATGGGAGGATCACCTGAGCCTGGGAGATCAAGGCTGCAGTGAGCCATGTTCACACCACAGCACTCCAGCCTGAGTAACAAAGTGAGCCCCTGTCAGGGGGAAAAATAGAAAAAAAAGTTTTCTTTTAAAAGGTGTGAGAGGCAGCCGTGGTGGATTACTCCTGTAATCCAAGCTATTCTGGGTCTGAAGCAGGAGGATTGCTTTTGGATAGGAGTTTGAGACCACTCTGGGCAACATAGCAAGACCCCAATCTCTACAAAAAACAAAATATTAATCACACCACTGCACACTAGCCTGGGTGACAGAGTGAGACCACGTCTCTAGAAAAAGATAAATGTAGGCGAGGGTGTGGTGGGTCGAACCTGTAATCCCAGCACTTTGGGAGGCCATAGTGGGAGGACTGCTTGAGCCCAGGAGTTGGAGACCAGCCTGGGAAACATAGGATGCTGTCTCTATTTAAAAAAAAAAAAAAGCCTGGGGTGGTGGGGCATACCTATTGCCCCACCTAATCGAGAGGCTGAGATGGGAGGTTCACTTGAATCTAGGAATTTGAGGCTGCTGTGAACCTCAGCAGTGATTGCACCACTGCACTGCAGTCTGGGAGACCCTGTCTCAAAAAAAGAAAAAAAAAAGTGGGATGTGGAGAATGGAGATCAACTTGTTCTTCTCATATGCACAGGACTTCTACACTGCCTCCTAAATCTCCCCGAAGGATGCTGGGCACTTCTTTTTCTTGACCCAGCGCTGTTAAGTTTTTCTACCGTTTCTGGCTTCCACTGCCAGGACCATGCGCAGGAAGGTTGCTAACGGTTTTAACGGTTCTAACCGTCGCTGGGCCGCTCGTTTCCTTTTTCGTTATTGTTCCATCTCAGGGGCACTAAGCAGCCGCCCCAAGTCCCGCATCCGCGCGGCTCCTTGGCCAGTCGCTGCTCCACACAGCTTCGCCTTCTGGGCCGGAGGTCTCAGTCGGGCCTTCCGGTGCCGCCATTTTTGTCACCCTGCCTTGTCCATTGCCCAAAGATTCCACGTCCTAGGTGGCCTGGCGGGTGTTTGCTGCCGTCCAACCAATATGAGTCGAAGAGTCCAGACTCGAGGAGGCCACTGGGGCCATCAGGTCGCAGGGCCTGCAGGGTCTGTTGCTTCTAGGCCTGGACCTGGCCGGTGGGTGCAGCTGTGCCTGGGCCTCAGCTGACACAGGTTCCTGAGGCACAGTCCTTGCCCCCTCTGGAGCTCTCTGCAGCAATTATGTCATTTTTTCTTGTTTTTAATAAATGCCAGCAAAACTAACACTATCAGGCTGAAGTTGCTAGCACTGTATAACCCTGTGTTTCTTTTCTATACTTTTTTTTTTTTTTTTTTTGAGAGGGGAGTCTCGCTCTGCCAGGCTGGAGTGCAGTGGTGCGATCTCGGCCCACTGCAAGCCCTGCTTCCCGGGTTCACGCCATTCTCCTGCCCCAGCCTCCTGAGTAGCTGGGACTACAGGGGCTGCCACCACGCCCGGCTTATTCTTATATATTTAGTAGAGACGGGGTTTCACCATGTTGGCCAGGATGGTCTCGATCTCTTGACCTCGTGATCCACCTGCCTTTGTCTCCCAAAGTGCTGGAATTACAGGCATGAGCCACCGTGCCCGGCATAACGCTGTGTTTCTACCCCACATTTTTGAGTCCAGGCTTGAGCACAGTGGCACAGTCTCAGCTCACTGCTGCCTCTGACTCTGGGCTCAAGTGATCCTCCCACCTCAGCCCCCCAAGTACCTGGGACTGCAGGTGTGAGTGCATACCACCATGCCCAGCTAATTTTTGTATTTTTTGCACAGAGATGGGTTTCACTATGTTACCCAGGCTAGTCTCAACCTCCTGGGCGCAAGTGATCCTCTCACCTGGGCTTCCCAAAGTGCTAGGATTAAAGACATGAGCCGCCCTGCGGGCCCCACATTTTCAATTACTCTGAATACACAGGATCTTAGTCCCTGCACTGAGGAGGTGACAGGAAACGATAGTTTGCAATCACTAACTACAGAAGTAGTATAATTTTTTTTTAATCATTAAGTCAGGTGCTTAGTGTTAGAGTCCTCGCCAATACAGCACAGTCTCTCATTGCGAGGTATAACCTGGAGTCCTTTATCTCATGACCAAGATAATTAAGGACCATGGATACAAAGGGTGAGGTTGGAGCAAAAGTTTAATATGCGAAAGAAGAAAGCTCTCCACAGCAGAGACAGGTGAATGGGTTGCCAAGTATGAAGCTGGGTCCAGGGGGTTTTATGGACTGGGAAGGGAAGAAATGTGCTGACTGGTCTTGGAGAAAGCCCTACTCAGGTTGGCCTGGGACCAATCAGGGGCTGAAGTGATGATTCACAGAGGCTTGGCTCACAGTCCAAAGCATGTCCAAAAAAGAAAAGGAAATTACCCACCAGAACCCACTGGAGCCCACCGTGTACATGCCCCCAAAAGGAGAACAGGCTGTTTCCTGGAAGCCTGCTGATTATACAAAGGAAAAAGGCATTTCTATGTTGGGTCTTGTTCCCATATCAGTGTAGCTGTGGGCATGTCTTACGACACAAACGACAAAGGCATTTCTATGTTGGGCCTTGTTCCTTTATCTGAGTGGGCCATAGATTTGTGCAAGTTTCCTTATCTGTGCCTTCAGCCTGATTTTTCAGGCTATTTCTCTGTTTAAAGGAGTTTTACCAAGGACGCACCCTAACTGCTTAACTTTTTCTCTCATTAGTTCTTAGAGCAGTAAATGTTTTTTGTTTTTAAGTATTTTTATAAATGGTACTGGCTAGGCAAGGTGGCTTACGCCTATACTCCCAGCACTTTGAGAGGCTGAGGCAGGAAGATTGCTTTAGCCCAAGAGTTCAAGAACTCATAGGCAGTGCACCCAGAGTCAGCCTAGAGCAGTATATTTAACATATGTATGCTGTCTCTTTTCCCATGATGTTGTCTCTACTCTGGAAGCAGTTTACTCTCAAACCTGGTGTTTTATTAAGAGTGGAAGGATGTGTCCTGGTAGTGGGATGTCCCATGTTTGTAGTGCAGGATGCTTGATCATCTTCAACTTAACAGGCCCAGTCTGAACCAAGGAGGCCCTCTCCTTCTGGAATCTGGGGTTCCAGTTAGTCTAGATGGATCTCTTGGACAGAGATGTAAATATGGAAGCTTTGAGATTGTAATATTCTATCTATTTTATGGATGGAGAAGCCAGGAAAATTGGACTAGGGAAAGAAGCACAGATGAGAGAGAGTCCGGATGGCTTATCAATTCTACATTCCCTTATGCTACCAAAGCCTGGCTGCATTCCTCTGTCTTTTAATAAATATCTTTTCTTTTCCTGTGAGTCACTTTGGGTTGTTTTTTGTTACTTGCCAACAGGCTAGCTGGTAAAGATTCTGTCCTTTTTCCTGGAACAACTTCTCTTTCAGAGAATTTCCCCCAACTTGCCATTTGACAATTACTGTTAAACTTTAATATACACGTACCCTTTAATGCAGCACGTTTTTCATTCCAAGGTCTCACAATTTCTAGAACTAGAAGGGCAAGACTGAAAAGATTTCGCTGCAACAATGTGTACAACAGAAAAAAAGGCAAAAAGGTACATTATCTATGCCTGCCTACTGGGAATTGATTAAGTAAATTACTGTGCATCAACACAATGAAATGTGGTGCAGTTTTCAAGAAGAATGACTTAGCTCTATGCGCACATGGAAAGATCTTCAAGACATGATTTTTTTTTGGGGGGGGTGGTGATTGTTTGTTTGTTTTTGAGACAGAATCTTGCTTTGTCGCCCAGGCTGGAGTACAGTGCTATGAAATCAGCTCACTGCAACCTCTGCCTCCCGGGTTCAAGTGATTCTTCTGCCTCAGCCTCTCGAGTAGCTAGGATTACAGGTGCCCACTACCACCAGGGGACTAATTTTTTTGTAGTTTTAGTAGAAATGGATTTTCACCATGTTGGCCAGGCTGGTCTTGAACTCCCGACCTCAGGTGATCCGCCCGACTCAGCCTCCCAAAGTGCTGGGATTACAGGTGTGAGCCACCACACCCAGTCAAGACATGATGTTTTGATTGATAAATGGCATAGTAGGACAAGCCCATTCATATAATAATCAAAACCCCAAACCTCTCTCTCTCTGTCTCGTGTGTGTGTGTGTGTGTGTGTGTGTGTGTGTATTTAGGGAAGTCTGTGAACTTATGCAAGGAAGGTTGGAGTGGAGGTGTGAGTAGGTTTTGTTGTGAAGACGTCATTTCAATTTCTGCTGTATGGAACATGCTTTTATATTGTTTGAGTTTTATAAGGATGTCTACAGATGGAATATCTTTTAAAAAATCAAAATAATTTAATGAATTTGTGGTGGTTTCAAAATATGTTCACAAATTCTAAGATACTCCTCCATTTAAGTGATGAAACTCAATTCCCCAACCCTTTGAATGTGGGATGTTCCAGGTTAAATTGTACTTTCCTGTCTGAGACCTGCAGTCAACTATTTCTTCAGGAAGCTCTGGTTTGGTGGAGTGGGAAATAACATTTTAACTGAACATTGAGGGAGTTCATAGCCATTAGGTCAGTCATTGTTCCTGGGTTTTTCAGTGTGGAAAGCTACGAAATGCATATTGTTTTTGCTTTCAAAAGAGTAAATAGATCATGAGTTCAGTGTATGAAAGAGTTATTTGGATAAAGGTGCTTTCCTGATATAGATGAATGTTAGATTCCCTGTTCTCCTTTTCTCAATTTCCTTTGGGAAACTTAGTTGTCAAGTACACACCATCCAATGTTTTCTTTTGGTGATGAATTTTCTATGTTAGTTGAAAAGGGAAAAATAATTATCCTCTCTTTTTCTAATGTAGTTACTTGTCTCTGAATTATCCAAACTAAATTGAGCTGTTGCATGACCAAAATTAGTATCTTTTTTGGGTTTAGCTAAATATTTTTAAAATGATATTTTTGATACTGAAAAGTAAAAAAGAAGCCAGGCACAGTGGGGAGTGCCTGTATTCCCAGCTACATGGGAGGCTGAGGGAGAATCGCTTGAGCCCCAGAGTTGGAGACTGCGGTGAGTTATGATTGCACCACTGCGCTCTGGATGACAGAGTGAGATCCCAACTCTTAAAAAGAAAAAAAAAAAAGTTATGCTGAAGAAAAGAATAATAAATTTTAACATACAGTACTGCGTAATCCAACTTAGAATAAATTCTAAAACAAGTGCAACTAATACATTTTAATTGAAAGAAGGTGAGGAGTTTTATGGCGTTGGGGATCAGTGGTTGGAGGATGACTGCAAAGGGCATAAGGGAATTTGGGGTGGTGATGGAAGTGTTCATCTTTGGTACGACAATGTCTATACTTCTCCAAACTCGTTGTGCACTTAAAACGTGTGCCTTTTGTTTTATGTAATTTTTACATCCATAAAGTTGACTTCAGTAAAAAAAGAAAGAAGAAAATTTTGGAATGACTCAAACTTAAACTCATACAGTGGAAACAAATATCCAAGCAAAGTCTCACTTTAGTAAAATATTTGAAATAATCTATGCAGAAATGGACCTCAGATGCAGAACCTACTTCTGATGTAAACATCTTGGAGACTAGCCTTTGATCCCTTTAAGTAAATGGCCAGGAATATGCTGGGGTTGTTTGTGCTGGCTACTAGACTGATGAGCATGAAGTCATGTCAGCGTTTCCCATCAACACACTGCAGACGGGAGACTGATAACAAGCATATGGTAATCAGGCAGACAGATAACCTAAGTCTATTCCCTCCAGGGAGGGACCATAAATGTACAAAAACTCTCCCAAATCTGGAGGGGTGATATGGTTTGGCTCTGTGTCCCCACTCAAATCTCTTCTCAAATTGTAATCCCCAAGTGTTGAGAGAGGGATTTGGTGGGAGGTGATTGGATTGTGGGGATGGTTTCCCCCATGCTGTTCTTACGATAGAGAGTTCTCATGAGATCTGATGCTTTAAAAGTGGCAGTTTTGGCCAGGTGCAGTGGCTCATGCCTGTAATCCCAGCACTTTGGGAGGCTGAGGTGGGCAGATCACAAGGTCACCAGATCGAGACCATCCTGGCTAACAAGGTGAAACACCATCTTTACTAAAAATACAAAAACTTAGTTGGGCGTGGTGGCAAATGCCTGTAGTCCCAGCTACTTGGGAGACTGAGGCAGGAGAATCCTTTGAACCCAGGAGGTGGAGGTTACAGTGAACCAAGATCGCACCACTGTACTCCAGGCTGGGTGACAGAGCAAGACTCCGTCTAAAAAAAAAAAAAAAGTGGCAGTTTCCCCTGCACTCTCTCTCTTTCCTGACACCATGTAAGATGTACCTTGCTTCCCCTTCACATTCCGCCATGATTGTGTGTTTCCTGAGCCCTTCCAGACATGCAGAACTGTAAGTCAATTAAACCTCCTTTCTTTATAAATTACCCAGTCTTGGGTAGTATTAGTATCTTCATAGCAGTGTGAGAATGGAGTAATACAAGGGGGAAAAGCAGTGATCTCCTGCTGAACTGATCACTCTGCTTGGGCCTTATCTTCGGTACTGATACCATTGTCGCAGTTTCCTTATCGGACACAGGAGGGTAAGGCAGAGTAGAGTTTTTTTTGTTTTTTTGTTTTTGGGTTTTTTTTTTTTGAAACAGTTTCACTCTTGTCACCCAGGCTGGAGAGCAATGACATGATCTCAGCTCACTGCAACCTCTGCTTCCCAATTTCAAATGATTCTCCTGCCTCAGCCTTCTAAGTAGCTGGAATTACAGGCAACTGCCACCATGCCCAGCTAATTTTTGTGTTTTTAGTAGAGACAGGATTTCACCATGTTGGCCAGGCTGGTCTCGAACTCCTGACTTTAGGTGATCCACCTGCCTTGGCCTCCCAAATTACTGGGATTCCAGGCATGAGCCACTGTGCCTGGCCCAGAATAGAGTTTTATTAAGCAACAGAAAGTTCTCAGTAAAGACAGGGCTCCTGAAAGTGGGTTGGTCATCCCCAGGGTGTTTTGTTTTGTTTTGTTTTTTGAGATGGAGTCTTGCTCTGTTGCCCAGGCTGGAGTGCAATGTCACAATCTCAGCTCATTGCAACCTCCATATCCCAGGTTCAAGCGATTCTCCTGCCTCAGCCTCCCAAGTAGCTGGGATTACAGACATGCACCACCATGCCCAGCTAATTTTTGTATTTTTGGTAGAGACAGGATTTCACCATGTTGGCCAGGCTGGTCTTGAACTCCCGACCTCAAGTGATCTGCCTGCCTCGGCCACCCAAAGTGCTGGAATTACAGGTGTGAGCCACCATGCCCGGCCTCCCCAGGGGTTTTCATCCTTCCTTTCTAGGGGTGTTTTTCTCATTTGCATCCTACACAAACCTCTGCTTCCTGGCTGCTTCCTGGTCCCAGTTGTTAGTGCGCAAGTGCGTTCTTGCCTATAGTTACTTCGTCTTAGTTATTAGCCATAAGCACCACAGAAAAGCCCACTTGGGGGTAAAACTGCACTGCAGATCTCATGTTAATGATATTATAATGAGTTTGGGTCAGGTTAAGGACATTTAGTTGATTTATTGTGCCTGTGTCTAAGTTGGGACAAATATCCTTTTGATCAAAAATTCTGGTAAAAGAGGAAGTTCTTAACCACATTTCCATCTGCTAGCTGCATAACAGGGGTGGTGCGGGTGCATTCCTGTAGGCATTATCTTTCTTCTGAGGTCCTCCCTCTCTATCTGCCTAACCAGTACCTGTCTCCTCTCTCACAGTCATGTGGGGAGTGCAGGGAGCTAGGAACCTGGTACCTTTACCCGTTTGCATAATTTTCACTTTGTAAGTATTTCCTTAAACTATGTTATCAAAGACATAGCTGCAACACTATCTGTGATGAGGCACCTTTCTTTATTGTTCTTTTCTTTTCTTTTCTTTTTGAGACGGAGTCTTCCTCTGTCACCCAGACTGGAGTGCAATGGCTCGATCTCAGCTCACTGCAACCTCTGCCCCCAACCCCAGGTTTAAGCAATTCTCCTGCTTCAGTCTCTCGAGTAGCTGGTATTATAGGCTTCCGCCACCAAACCCGGCTAACTTTTGTATTTTTAGGAGAGACAGGGTTTCATCACATTGGCCAGGCTGGTCTCAAACTTCTGACCTCAAGTGATCTGCCCACCTCGGCCTCCCAAAGTGTTGGGATTACAGGTGTGAGTCACTGTGCCCAGCCGAGGCACCTTTCTTTTAACCACATCACTGTGCCTAGCTCTGATGCCCATTGATGTGAATTCCCCAAAACTAAAGCTTTAACAAGAATGGAACAATTTTACAGTTCACAGGGTGAGTGCATTCTAAGAGTATATAAGCTCATTCTATTTTAGTTATGTCAACCTGAAATAATTGAAAGGCTCAAAATCCAGTTTTAAAGAGTTTATTCAAGTGAAAATCTGGGAAAGCTTTTCACCTGAATAAACCTTTCTCACACAAAGACTTCACAGCTATCACAATGTCTAAGATGGAATGTTAAATATACTCTTTTAAATTGGAAAGGAAGCCAGGCAAGGTGGCTCACGCCTGTAATCCCAGCACTTTGGGAGGCTGAGGCAGGCAGATCACCTGAGGTCAGGAGTTCAAGACCAGTTTGGCCAATATGGTGAAAAATATAAAAATTAGCCAAACGTGGTAGCACACACCTGTAATCCCAACTACTCGGGAGGCTGAGGCAGGAGAATTGCTTGAACCCGGGAGGCAGAGGTTGCAGTGAGCCAAGATCACACCACTGCACTCTACCCTGGGCGACATCTTGAGGGGAAAAAAAAAAAACATGGAAAGGAAACAGTCCCTCAAAGTCTTACCTCATTCTAGAATTAACCCAAAAGTGTGACTCCAAAAGTCTCATTGGAGACAAGGCAAGTCCCTTCTGTCTAGGAGCCTGTAAAATCAAAAGTAAGTTAGTTATTTCCAAGATGCCATGGGAGTACAGACATTCGTTAATTGTTCCCGTTCCAAATGGGAGAAATTGGCCAAAATAAAAGGGCTACAACCCTATTAAAGTCTGAAACCCAACAGGGCAGTCATTTTCTTGTCTGGAGACATGAGCACCAGAAAAAATGGAATCAGTGTACTCAAGTTAAAAGTTAAGTTCTAGCTCACATATGCAGAAAACAAAGGAAATTAATAGGATTATGTTTTATTTTCTTTCTTTTTTTTTTTTTTTTGAGATGGAGTTTTTTGCTCTTGTTGCCCAGGCTGGAGTGCAATGGCCAGATCTCAGTTCACTGCAACTTCCACCTCCCAGATTTAAGGAGTAGCTGGGATTACAGGTGCCCACAACCACACCTGGCTAATTTTTATATTTTTAGTAGAGAAGGGGTTTCACCATGTTGACCAGCCTGGTCTCGAACTACTGACCTCATGATTCACCCACCTCGGCCTCCCAAAGTGCTGGGATTACAGGCGTAAGCCACCAAGCCCGGCCTGAGGATTGTAACGTTTTCTATATAAGACTAATTTAACAATTTAATCTGTTACAGATTACAGATTGTATTCCCTTTTTTTTTTTTTTTTTTTTTTTTTTTGATATGGAGTTTCACTCTTGTTGCCCAGGCAGGAGTACAATGGTGCAATCTCGGCTCACTCCAGCCTCCACCTTCCGGGTTCAAGCGATTCTCCTGCCTCAGCCTACCAAGTAGCTGGGATTACAGGCATGCGCCACCATACCCAGATAATTTTTGTATTTTTAGTAGAGATGAGGTTTCACCATCTTGGCCAGGCTGATCTCAAACTCCTGACCTCAGTTGATCTGCCTGCCTTGGCCTCCCAAAGTGCTGGGATTACAGGCGTGAGTCACCGTGCCTGGCCTCATATGGCTTTTGAAAGAGAATCAATCTGGGCCAGGCGCTGTCAGATGTGGCCTCCCAGGTTCAAGCGATTCTCCTGCCTCAGCCTCCCGACTATGTGGGATTACAGGTGCCTGCCCCCTCACCATCCAGACAGGGTTTCACCATGTTGGCCACACTGATCTCAAACTCCTGACCTCATGATATGCCTGCCTTGGCCTCCCAAAGCTCTGGGATTACAGGCATGAGCTGCCATGCCCGGCCCCCCTTTTTTTTTCTTTCTTTTTTTTTTTTTGGTCTTGCTCTGTCACCCAGGCTGGAGTGCAGTGGAACAATCAAAGCTCACTGCAGCCTGGAACTCCTGGGCTGAAATAGTCCTTCCACTTCAGCCTCCTGAGTAGCTAGGAATATTGGCACACACCACTACACCTGGCTAACCCCCCCCAAAAAAAAAAAAAAAAAACTGTAGAGACAGGATCTCTCTATGTTGCTTAGGCTCGTGTATGTTTGTTTTCAAGTTAGGAATGTTCAAGATAGGTTAGAGAAAAGGTAGAATAAACTGGCATTTTTTTAGTGCCAATTTGGTAATCACAGTAATAACCCTTTAGAAAATAAAATAGTAACAAACGTTTATCGAACACTTACTGTTGGTTAAGTACTCTATAGAACACGTTACATGAATTGAGTCAATGTAATTTAATTCATGCAATAATTCTAAGTGGTTACATTTTTACTATGTGTTATGTATTGTTAGTAATTTCATTTCATATGTCAGGAAACTCAGGCATGGAGAAGTCTATTAATTAGGGTTCAGTCATGGAAAAACGAAACCACTTCACATATTTCAAACATAATGGTATTTAGTACAAAGAATTAGATGCTCATAAGTTTGTAAGGGCTGGAGGAGCTACTGTCACATTGATTTTCTTTCTTTTTTTTTTTTAGATGGAGTTTCACTCTTGTCGCCTAGGCTGGAGTGCAATGCTGTGATTTCAGCTCACTGCAACCTCTGCCTCTGGGTTCAAGCAATTATCCTGCCTCAGTCTCCTGAGTAGCTGGGATTACAGGTGCCCGCCACCATGCTCAGCTAATTTTTGTATTTTTAGTAGAGACAGGGTTTCATCATGTTGGTCAGGCTGGCCTTGAACTCCTGACCTCAGGTGATCCACCTGCCTCGGCCTCCCATAGTGCTGGAATTACAAGCGTGAGCCACTATGCCCAGCCTAATTGGTTTTCATTTGTGCCGCTGCCTCTGTGGTCCAGAGAATAAGAATGGTGCTGCTTCTGCTGCCCAAAGGGCAGAAAAGTTCGGAAAACCACTGTTGTCACAGCTGCTTTAAGTAACTGAGACAGGGACTGGTGCGAAAGAGAGCCAAAGCCTAAGTAAAAACCCACAACAACATGTATCTCTGCCACTTTCCAAATTTCAGGAAGTGTATTCCATTGGGTAAAACACAATGGAATCCAGAACACAGGAGGCAAGGGCTCCTGGGAAATGTAGTTCATAGGGTTTCCGCCTTGCCTTAGGGAGTGCTGAGAAGAGTGTGGAATGAATGCTTGCATTTGTTTTCTATTGCCATGAAAAGTTACCACAAACATAATGGCTTAAAACACTACACACTTACCTCACAATTCTGTAAGTCAGAAGTACAGTGGACTCAGGTGGGAACTCTGCTTAGGGTCTCAATAGGCTGTCAGTCAGCTAAGGCTGTGCAGAAGAATCTGCTTCTGGGTTCATTCAGGTTGTTGGCAGAACTACTTTCATTCTCAAGATTTGCATGTGGTCCCTCTCATCTTCAAGCCAGGAACCATGGGTTGAGTTCTGCCTGTGCTTTGAAAATCTATGAATTTCCTTTCTGCTGCATCTATGTGACTTGTCTTTTGCCTTTAGGGATTCACATGATTACACTGTACTCACCAGGAAAATCTAGGTTAAGTCCTCCATCTTAAGGTCAGCTGATTATAACCTTAATCATATTTGCAAAGTCCCTTTTGCCATGTAAGGTAACTTATAACTGTAAGAGACATACTAGGAGACAAAGATCATGGGAGTACAAATTCTGCCCACCACAATCCTCAATGGAAGAAAACGAACAAACAAGAAAGCATTCCAACACAAAAATCTAAAGAATTTACTCAAGATCATTGATAGTCTCAGCTTCATTAATTTTAGTAATAGTTACTATACATCAAGTGTCTACTATAAGTCAGGAAATGTACAAGAAACTGTATCTGTTATTATGTTAAGCATTATTTATTTTAAAAAGTCAAATAGCAAATTGAGAGACTTCATAGTACTTCATGTAGCACATTATGTGAATGAATGAATTTATTTATTTATTTATTGAGACTGAGTCTCGCTCTGTTACCAGGCTGGAGTGCAGTGGCGTGATCTTGGCTCATTGCAACCTCCTTCTCTGGGGTTCAAGCGATTCTTCCGCCTCAGCCTTCCAAGTAGCTGGGACGACAGGTGCGCACCATCATGCCCAGCTGATTTTTGTTTTTTTAGTAGAGATGGGGTTTCACCATGTTGGCCAGGATGGTCTTGATCTCTTGACCTCAAGTGATCTGCCCACCTTGGCCTCCCAAAGTGCTGGGATTACCGGCGTGAGCCACCACATCCGGCCAACAATAATAAACTTTATTAACATAATGTCCAGTAAATATCAATTATTTTTTTTTTATAGAGATGGGATCTTGCTATATTGCCCAAGCTGGTCTCAAACTCCTGGGCTCAAGCTATCTGTGGGTCTTGGCCTCCCAAAATGCTAGGATTACAGGTGTGCACATGGCCTATTATATTACTATTATTAAAATGAAATACAAGATATCCTAGTACCTTAAATAGACATAACAAAATGCTAGGATTACAGGAGTATGCCTGGTCTGTTTTATTACTATTGTTAAAATGACATACAAGATATCCTAGTACCTTAAATAGACATAACATTTCTAAAGGCTAGTTACTCACTGTTAACTGAGTTAAGTCCAAATTCCTTATCTGACTGCAACTTACTACCTTCCACTCCCTCCCACACTATCTCTCTTAGCAACCCTATAATTATTTTCAAAATCATGTTCCAGAACAACAAAAAATGTGCAAAGATTAGGATTGTTTTACATTTTACTAATTTCCTTAATGTCTGACTTAATACAGTAAGACTCTCTCTCTCTGTTTTTTTTTTTTGAGATGGAGTCTCATTTTGTTGCCCATGGTGGGGTGCAGTAGCGCGATCTCAGCTTACCACAACCTCCACCTCCCAGGTTCAGTCTATTCTCCTGCTTCAGCCTCCCAAGTAGCTGGGATTACAGGCATGTGCCACCATGCCCAGCTAATTTTTGTATTTTTAGTAGAAATAGGGTTTCACTATGTTGGCCAGTCTGGTCTTAAACTACTGACCTCATGATCCTCCTACCTCAGCCTCCCAAAGTGCTGGGATTACAGATGTGAGCCACCGTGCTTGGTCTCTCTCTCTCTTTTCTAAGACAGTCTCTTGCTGTATCACCCAGGGTGGAGTGCAGTGGCACTATCACAACTCACTGCAGCCCCTAACTCCTGAGCTTAAGTGATCCTCCCGTCCTCTCAGCCTCCCATGTAGCTAGAAGGATGCAGCTTTTTATTTTTACTTTTGTAGAAAAGTGGAGATCTCACTTTGTTGCCCAGGTTGGTAGTTAAATTCTCATGTCTGCTTCTATATTCAATCTGTAGCAATATCACACATCAATTTTCCAGAGGCTTCTAGAAAATTCCATTGACTCTTCTGACTCAGAGAATGAAAAAAGCAAAAACATCTTTATATTATAAAAATAGTATAATTATAAAAATAGGATTGACATTAAAGATTACCCCTAGATCCCTGGAGCATATTCGGGGAACTGGCTGGTTGGAATATGTTATTCTGTTGATGACCTAACGTAGATTGTCTGGACTCGCCTCATTTTTCTCCTAACCGGAAGTGACAAGGCAGGCAGCTCTAACCTCATGACAAGCGTGGCTGGCTCACGCCTGTAATCCCAGCACTTTGGGAGGCCGAGGCGGGTGGATCACCTGAGGTCGGGAGTTCATGACCAGCCTAACATGGAGAAACCCCGTCTCTACTAAAAATACAAAAAAAACTTAGCCAGGCATGGTGGTGCATGCCTATAATCCCAGCTACTCGGGAGGCTGAGGTAGGAGAAGCACTTGAATCTGGGAGGCGGAGGTAGCGGTGAGCCGAGATCGCACCATTGCACTCCAGCCTAGGAAACAAGAGCGAAACTCTAATAAATAAATAAATAAAAGAGGGCATTATGGACCTAATCTACTGTTGTATTTCCTGTATTTTCTACACAGTGGGCATTCAGTAACCACCTGTTGAGTGAGTTCATGGCATCCAAGTGGGCAGCCACCTAAGGCATCCGGCCTCATGAAATCACAGACAGCCAAGGCTGGCAGGTTCCTGGGACAATTTAGCGAATTCAAGGATCTGGTGCAGGCTGGTGCAGTGGCTCATGCTTGTAATCCCAACACTTTGGGAGGCAGAGGAGGGCGGATCACCTGAGGTCAGGAGTTCGAGACCAGCCTGGCCAACACAGTGAACCCCCATGTATATTAAAAGTAGAAAAATTAGCCGGGCATGGTGGCACACACCTGCGATCCCAGTTACTCGGAAGGCTAAGGCGGGAGACTCGCTTGAACCTGGGAGATGGGAAATGGGGGTTGCAGTGAGCTGAGATCACGCCACTGAACTCCACCCCGGGCGACAAGAGCAAAACTCCGTCTCATAAAAAGAAAAAAAAAATAGTACGGTGCTAGGACCAATCTCCTGAGTCGCAAAATTTAAGGAGTCGTCAATAAAAGTAAATAAGATAAAGTATTTTCAAACAATATTTAAAAAATTCAAATCGGAAACTACCGATCAGGATGAGGAGTTGTTTTTGTAAATACGGTTTTATTCCCAATAAGTTTCGAAAGTCTAAATCTTCACACTAGTCACTGAAAAGAAAGGCCCAGCTCAGGCGCCTCCATCTGCGCTATGGCGGGAAAGCGCCGGTGACTGACCGGAAGAAGCGCTCACGGAGGCGAACCCCAGGCAACCCTCAGCTTACTTCCATTTCCCCTAGCGGCCCTTCGCCCCGCCCACTCTAGCTGGCTGTGCCTGATTGGGCTGGGCTGCCGCACATTCGCGCCGCCATTGGTCCATAATCAGCTGGGGGTGGGCGTTGGGAGACCTACTTCAGCAGGTCTTGGCCGGACCACCATTGTTAGCGGCTGCGGTTCGAAGTGGCTTTGGGTATTGCTGCGGCTGGCGCGGTGCCGCTCTAGGTACGTTGGGCCCGGGCGAGTGTCCTGCGGGAGCGGCGATTGGCGGGGTGGCGGCTCTGGGGGCGTCGGTCGCCTCTCTGAGGGCAGGTCCCGGAGGCCTCGGAGCGCCGGGCCGACCGGACCTTTGCGGCGAGGCTGCCCTGACTGAAAAGCGCCCGCGGGGCCGTCTGACCCGGCCGGCAAGGGGCCCCTGAGGGGCTGACGGGCGCGTCTGCACAGTTTTCGGAGAGGGGTGCTGGTGAAGCGGGAGTGGTGTGCGGCCCCAGGTCCGGGCGGCACTGGGGTTGGGGACTGCGGAGGGAAGTGGTCCGTGTTTCTTGTTCTGAGGGGTAACTAAAAGCTCGCTCTTGTCCGGAATGCTTTTAGAAATTAATGGATCAATCTTCACTTCCGCCAACTTTAGTGTCCCATTGCCAAGTTTTCTTGAGTCGTTTTAATCATCTAATGAAGCCAGGTGCCAGAAGGCAACTGGATCTTGCCAGGCGGCCTTGAAGTTTGTTAAAAAGTGAGGACCAGAGCATCAGGAAAAAATACAAAATTCTGAGTAAAATGCCGAAATCCCGTACCTCTGAGCTTGCCGGTGTAGGGATGGTAGGATTTAAGGAAGACGACTTCTTTACGGTAGAAGTTCGTTTTTATGATTTTTTTTAAAGAAAATTCCATCTTATCGCCCTTCTGTAACCACCTTTCTCCAAGTTGGGCAAGCAGGTTTAAGAAAGAGAGGAAGCAGTAATTATTTTTGCTTTATTTCTGTTAAAACCTTACCGCATTTAGGGAAACGGACTTCTACCTTTCCATGTTCCTATGTTGAAAATGAAGTTTCTAACCACGTGTTGCTTCCTTTACGACACAATGGCTTTTTCTGCTCTGAAGACTTGTATATGGTTAATATGTATAGAAGAAGAGGACAGTTGTACTGAATAGTCCACATTAGAAAAACTGTCATATTCACTTAAATTGTTATTCTAGATTGCGACTTAATACTGTTTTTATTATGATTTTGTCGTATTTATTGTAGCCAGTAAATGACCTGCGACATAACTATTTGCAAAACAAATGGGGAAGACCAAGATAAAGATAAGTTATATCACAGGAAAGCAATTGAAAAATGCAAAAATGAAGCATCAGAATGAAGGACTAATAACACTGAATTCAGCTTTTGTGAAGTATGCCTTTCTTCTTAGCTTGTTTATTCTGCAATATGTTTGTAGAAGTGTTGACTCCGATCTTAATCAAATTTACTTCACTCTCAGTCTTATCTGCAGATATGTACAGACCACATCCTAAGACTGACTTCTGCCTCAACAGAAATACATGAGCCAGTGCCTTATTGGAAATGATTTGCGTGTTTTAAGAACTGGTGTATATAGGTACATCTTGAATGTTGTGCTTTCCTTGCCTTATGCCTGTACTTCACCTCAGCCTTCAATTCCGTTGTGTTTCCTTGCTACTTGATATCTTGAAATCTGGTACGAAACTATTGCATGATCCCTGCATCTTTGCTTGTGCATATATCATAGTTCTCTTACAGTGAGTGTGCACAATCTATTTCATTTTATGTAATCAAAGTTTAAATATATTGGATAGTTAAAAATAAAATATAACTTTAAATGCACAAGAGTACTAGTTCTCATTGTTCAGTGAGATAATACAAAATACAAAAAACCGTATTCTCTCATTCTATGTCATAGTCTATTTATTTTACTTCCCCCCCCGCCCCACACACACACTGCAGTGACTTATCTATCTCTTTTATTTTATTTTATTTTGAGGCAGAGGTTCGCTCTTTGGCTCAGGCTGGAGTGAAGTGGCACGATCTCGGCTCACTGCAACCTCCGGCCTCTGGGTTCAAGCAATTCTCCTGCCTCAGCCTTGCAAGTAGCTGGGATTATAGGCGCCCGACTAATTTTTGTATTTTTAGTAGAGACAGGGTTTCACCATGTTGGCCAGGCTAGTCTCAAATTCCTGACCTCAGGTGATCCGCCCGCCTCCGGTATCTCATGTTCATATATCATTTAGATACTTATTCTACATTACAGTAGACTAGGAGAGTTCTTTATCTTCATTTTTACCAATTGTGGGACAGGTTGAAGTCAGCCAGTATCTAGAGAGAAATAATCTCATGACTTTTTGGAGGACAGAGAGATAATGTATTGGATTTTTTTGAACTCCTGATTAAGTTATGAAATGTTTAGAGAGGTGTTACTAAAGTTAGCCATTAATTATTTAGAGGCATTGTATGTGTCTACTAAATGTGGTAATTTCCATTGGTATACCTCTGAGGCTCTAGTGTATACAGTATGCTGATTTGAAATAGCTTACCAGATAGCCATGGCAAAAGTTGCCGACGCCTTTTTAGTACTCTTTATTAAGGAGACAGTGACTTTGGGAGGCTTTTCAGTACTTGTTACTAAGGAGAGAATAATTTTGGGTGGCTTTCCAGAGGTTTGTTTTTAAGTGAATATTCATTAAACAGCATTTATTAAAACTACTGTAAGAAAGGCTATATCACTGAAGATATAAAAAATATTTGTAGTAGGAAATTTAGATAAAGAAGAGGTGATCTTTAAGCTTGATCTTGAAAGAGCGTAGACTAGGGGGAAAGGTTGATAATATGACAGTTATGGTCAATTTGGCAAGTGAAGGTTAGGTTTATAAGAAGGTTCAGTTGATATCTCCAGGAAAAGACAAACTACTGTTAAAGATAATGTAGTCATGGTGGTCTATCTGGCTATATAGAGAATATTTATAACAACTTAAATATTGATTTAACTGAAAATATGATGAGCTGTAAGAGACGTGTGAACTACAGAACTGGATCTATGAGTGCACAGAAGGGCAGACCACAATGCTTTTCGCATCCTCCCCTGCTTCCCATGGGCAGAAGACCTGGCTGTAGGAAATCTAGCTAATTACAAGAACGTCTTTATAATTTGGTGGGAAACTCTTGGAACTGTGAGTGCTCCCTGTCCAGTGTTACCATTCCCTACCATCCGATTAAAATGTTTCCTCCCCACCTTCAAAAAAATTGTATGAGTTAAATCTTCATCTTCAATTACAGGAAATTGACATGGCTAAAATTTATGAAATACTGAGATTTTAAAAACGGGTTGTTAAAATTAAAGTGATTGCCATTAGATATTTGGGAGTGCTGGCAAACAACTGCTTTGTTTCATAATGAACATTTTGTACTATTACATTGATAAAACTTGGAAAAAGTAATGTCAGAATTCTATTAGCATTCAGTTGATGCGGATGCTACTGGTCTATGAACCACACTTGGGATTATTTCATGCTCATTATGAGATTAACTGCCACCTGGCCTGAGTTTTGTCATTTTGTTAACCACTATATAACTGTTAAAGCAGCCCTATTGCTTCATAATAACGTACCTGTTTTGTGTTTATGATAGATTTCTTTGAGCCTTAAGACCCTCTGTTCAAATATTGGCTGAAGTATCTGACTTTGAACAAGTTTAGTTAAATGGGTTTTTTCCCTAAATTTTTACTTTTTAAAAACAGTAACAGTAAAAATTCAGTTCAGTAGTTTTTTATTTTTTAATGAGAATTGCTCTTTTAAAATGTATACTATCTTGTAGAACATCATTGGAGAACAGAGATGTTTTATAATGGAGAAACCCAATGAAGCAGGGAAGAAACCAACTAAATCAACATGCACCCATAGCTTTGAACTGTAAAAGGAAAAAAGACTAAGCTAACTTTTAACCACAAAGATACAGGAAATATGCTATTGCTTGGAAAGTAACATACTTTTGAATAATTTACAGGTTAAGAAATTACAGTGCATCTTAGAAAATATTGGATAAGTATCAAATTATAAGGTAGAATTTTTCAAAACTTGGGGACCCAACTAAAGTAGGGCTTAGAGGAAAATTTACAGCTTTAAGTGAGAAATTAGAAAAAAAGGCTGGGCATGCTGACTCATGCCTGTAATCCCACCACTTTGTGAGGCCGAAGTAGAGGATAACTTGAGGTCAGGAGTTTGAGACCCGCCTGGGTAACATTACAGGACCCTGTCTCTACAAAAAAATGTTTTGTAAAGTTAGCCAGCCATGGAGGCACACACTTGTAGTCCTAGCTACTTGGGAGGCAGTAGGATTACTTGAGCCCAGGATTTTGAGGTTGCAGTGAGCTATGTTCATGCCACTGCACTCCAGCTGGGTGACAAAGTGAGACTCTAAAAATAGAAAAGGAAAAAGACTGAAAAATATCTGAGTTTTTACTTGAAGCTGGAGCAAGAACAGCAAAGCAAATGCAAAGAAAGCGGAAGGAGGATAGGGCATGGTAGCTCACATGTGTAATCCCAATGGTTTGGGAGGCCAAGACCGGAGGATTACTTGAGCCCAGGAATTACAATCCAGCCTGGGCAGCATAATGAGACCCCATCGCTATGAAAAAAAAATTAACTGGGTGCAGTAGCACGCACGGGTAGTCCTAGCTACTCTGGAGAACGAGATGGGAGAATTGTTGAGCCCAAGAGCTCAAGGTTACAGTGAGCTATAATTGCACCATTGCGTTCCAGCCTGGGCCACGGAGAGACCTTGTCTCAAAAAAAAAAAAAGAAAATGTGCCAGGCATGATGGCTCACACCTGTAATCCCAGTACTTTGGGAGGCTGAGGTGGGTGGATTGCTGGAGCCCAGAAATTGAAGAGCAACCTGGGTAATAAAAACAAAAAATAAAGGCCAGGCACTGTGACTGCCAGCTACTCAGGAGGCTGAGGTGGGAGAATCACTTGAACCCAGGAGGCAGACGTTGCAGTGAGCCGAGATCGTGCCACTGCACTCCAGCCTGGACAACAAGAGTGAAACTCTGTGTCAAATAAAAAAGGAAAAGGAATATGGCGGGAAATAATGAAATGGAATACTGTATAATAGCAAGCTAGCAAACTTAAAATATTTTGGCAATCTTTTTGTCTTTTTTTTGTAGTTTACTTTGACAATCTTGATACATGTTTAATAAAAATGATCAAGTAAAAAGAAAAACACATCACTAATATCAAGAATGAGGCCAGGTGCAGTGGCTCGTGCCTGTAATCCCAGCACTTTGGGGGGCTGAGGCAGGAGGATCACCTGAGGTCAGGAGTTCAAGTCCAGCCTGGCCAACATGGAGAAACCCCATCTCTACTAAAATAAAAACATTAGCTGGGTGTGGTGGCACATGCCTGTAGTTCCAGCTGCTGGAGAGGCTGAAGCAGGAGAATTGCTTGAACCCAGGAGGTGGAGGTTGTAGTGAGCTGAGATCGTGCCACTGCCTTCCAGCCCGGGTGACAGAGCAAGACTCTGTTTAAAAAAAAAATGAAAAAAAAAAAAATGAAAAGAGGGACAGCACTACAGGTATTACAAATACAATTAGAGAATACTGTAAGAACTTTGTGTTGACAAATTTGAAATTGTGTTGAAATGGAAAATAGATAAAATTGACACCAAAAGATATAAAAAGTATGAATGGTTGTATATATCTTCTTCTTTTTTTTTTTTTTTGGACAGGTTTTCACTCTTTTCCCCCGGCTGGAGTGAAGTGGCAAGATCTCAGCTCAGTGCAACCCCTATCCCCCAGGTTCAAGTGATTCTCCTGCCTCAGCCTTCCAAGTAGCGCCTGCCGCCATGCCCGGCTAATTTTTGTACTTAGTAGAGATGGGGTTTCGCCATGTTGGTCAGGCTAGTCTTGAACTCCTGACCTCAGGTGATCCACCTGCCTTGGCCTCCCAAAGTGCTGGGATTACAGGCATGAGCCGCTGCACCTGGCTTTTTTTTTTTTTTTTTTTTTTAACTGGAGATGACGTCTCACTATTGCCCAGGATGGTTTTGAACTCCTGGGCTGTTTGAGTCTTGACCTCCCAGAGTGCTAGGATTACAGGTGTGAGCCACTGCTCCCAGCTGGTTCTACCTCAATTTTAATTGAAAACTTTTACCACTAAGTTAACCCCAGGCCCAGATGACCTTAGTGGTGAATTATTCTAATATTTAAGGAAAAATAACACCATTCACACACAAATTGTTCAGAGACTAGAAAGACTGTAGTTTATATGAGGCCAACAAACCTTTGATATCAACACCCTATAAAAACAGACCCATTTCTCATTCACATTGATATAAAAATTATAAACATAATGTTAGCCATTTATAGGCCAGGCACAGGCCTGTAAATTTCTAATCTCAGCACTTTGGGAGGCCAAGGCAGGAGGATTTCTTGAGCCCAAGAGTTTAAGACCAGCCTGGGCAACTTAGTGAGACTGTCTTTAAAAAAAAATTAACTGCGTGTGATGGGCGCCCCTGATGTCCCTGCTACTTGAAGGGTCAGGTGAGAGTCTCGTTTGAGTCCAGGAGATTGAGGCTTCAGTAAGTTGTGTTCATGCCCACTGTACTTTAGCCTGAGCAACAACGTGAATCCCTGTCTCCAAAAGAAAAGAAAAATGAAGTTTTAAAAATGAAACTATTAGGCCAGACATGATGGTTCACACCTGTAATTTCAGCACTTTGGGAGTCTGAGGTGGATGGATCACTTGAGGTCAGGAGTTTGAGACCAGCCTGGCCAACATGGTGAAACCCCCTCTCTACTAAAAATACCAACATTAGCTGGGCATGGTGGTGGGCACCTGTAATCCCACCTACTCAGGAGACTGAGGCAGGAGAATCGCTTGAACCCGGGAGATGGAGGTTGTAGTGAGCCGAGGTTGCCTCAATGCCAGTATACTCCAGGCTGGGTGACAGAGTGAGACTCTGTCTCAAAAAAAAGACACCATTAGAAAAGTTCTATGGCAGTAAAGGAATAGAACAAAAGGCATGAGATGTAAACTAAAAAGTGAAAGGCCGACATAAATCAAGCTACAAGTGGATCTTGAATTATGATTTGACATGATTTTTAGTTTATGATGCTATGGAAAGTGATAGGCACTCAGTAGAATATAAATAAATTACATGAGAAATTCAAGACATTAGTATAACATCAACTTTGGGTTAAATTATTTTGCTCGATTGTAGGCTAATATCAGTGTTCTGAACATGTTTAAGATAGGCTTAAGCTTAGCTATGATGCTTGGTAGGTTAGTTGTACCTGTATTTACTGCCTCTTTGACCTAGGATATTTTCAATTTCAATTTCTGATAGGTTTATTGGGATGTAATACTATTGCAAGTCACACAGCATCTGTATATCAATAGTAATATAAAGGCCAGGTACGGTGGCTCATGTCTGGAATCCTAGCACCTTTGTAGGCCGAGGATCATTTGAGGCAGGAGTTTGAGATGAGCTTAGGCACCATAGTAAGACCTTGTCTCTACAAAAACATTTTAAAATTAGCTGAGTGTGATGGCGCATACCTGTAGTCCCAGCTGCTTGGCAGGCTATTTGAGCCCAGAAGTTCAAGGCTGCAATGAGCTTTGATCTAAGCACTGTGCATGATAGAGAGACCTGTCTCTAAACAAACAAAAACAACCAAGTAATGTCAGGTGTGAAAGGATTAAACAATCCAGTGTAATGGCAGAGATTTCCAGACTAAAGGGAAAAATAGCCTTGGCCTATAGGCTGTTGACAGGAGACAGACTTTGGATTCAAAGATGCAAATAGGCTGAAAGTAAAAGGGTAGATGAAGATACAACATGCAAATAGCAACCATAGTAAATCTAGCGTGCCTGTACTGATTTCAGACAAAATATACTGAAACAGTATTGCTGGCGATAAAGAGGGACATTCTATAATGACAAAAGAGTCGGTGCCTCAGAAAGGCATACATATCATAAACATATGCACCTAATAAGAGAACAGCAAAATATATAAAGCGACTATTGACAGAATTGAAGGAAGAAGTGCACAATTCAGTAATAATTGGAGAATTCAATACAACACTGTCATAATGGATAGAAAACTGAGGAAATCAGCAAGACAAGAGAAGACTTGAGCGACACTAAGAGACTGAAGAGACATCTTTGAACAGTCCACCCAACAACAGCAGAATAGACTTCCTTTTTGAGTGTATGTAGAACATTAATCAGTATAGTCACATTAGGCCATGAAGCAAACGAACACATTTAAAAGGATTGAAATTATGAAAAAGCATTATCTGACCGGTGAATAAAATCAGAAATCAGTACTAAAAAGAAACTTGAGAAATTTACAAATACGTTGAAATTAACACTTCTAAATGAGTCAAAGAAGAAATCATGAGGTTAATTAGAAAATACTTTGAGGTGAATGAAAATGAAGACAAACATATCAAATGTTTTGGAGGGTGCAATTACAGCAATTCTTAGAAAATTTATAGTGATAAATGCTATATTTAAAAAGACCTCAAATCAGTAACCTAGACCTTTTAAGAGACTGGAACTAGAAGAGCAAACTGAACCTAAAGTCAGCAGAATGTAAGAAAAAATTAGTGTGGAAATTAATAGAGAATAGGCAAAAATAGAAAAGGAAAACCTTTTTTTGAACGATCAACAAAATTAAACATTCAGTAAACTGAGCATGAAAAAGGGAGAGAAGACTCAAATTACTAAAATCAGGAATGAATGAGGGGACATTACTACAGACCTTCCAGTAGTTAAAATATATAAGGGAATACTGTAGAATAATTCCAATTGTATGATACTCCATTTAATAGATGAAACAGACAAATTCCTAAAAAGACGCAGAACTACCAGAACTCACTGAAGAAGAGGAAAGTCTGAACAAACATAAACAAGTAAAGCAGTGGAATTAGGACAAAATGAAAAGCCCCAAATCAGATGGTTTTATTAGTAAACTCTACGAAACATTTAAAGGTACAGTTCTTCAATTCTTCCAAGAAATAGAAGAGGATGGAACATTTCTCAAATAATTCTTTAAGGCTACTATTATTTGAATACCAAAAGCAGACCCCAACACTATAGGAAAAGAAAACTGAAGAATGATATTTTTTTAAAGTATGTAGATGTGAAAACCCTTAACCAAATGCTAGTAATTTGAAACTAACATAAAAGGATTATACACCATGACCAAGTGAGATTTGTCTCAGGAAAGCAAAGTAAATTTCTCGTTATGTGCCATATCAAAGAGAACAAAGCTACATGATCTTTTTAAGAGATAGTGAAAAGCATTGATAAAATCCAATGTCCCTTCATGATAAAAACATTAAACAGCAGGGAAAGTTTGGAACTTTCTTAACTTGTTAAAAAGCATCTGTAAAAAACCCACACAGCGGGCCGGGCACGGTGGCTCAGGCCTGTAATCCCAGCACTTTGGGAGGCCGAGGTGGGCAGATCATGAGGTCAGGAGATCGAGACCATCCTGGCTAACACGATGAAACCCCGTCTCTACTAAAAATACAAAAAAGAAATTAGCCGGGCTTGGTGGCAGGCGCCTGTAGTCCCAGCTACTCGGGAGGCTGAGGCAGGAGAATGATGTGAACCCAGGAGGCAGAGCTTGCAGTGAGCCAAGATCACGCCGCTGCACTCCAGTCTGGGCGACAGCGAGATTCCGTCTCAAAACAAAAAACAAAAAAAACAAAAGAAGCAAAACCCACAGCTAACATCGTGGTGGAGGATTGGAGGTTTTCCTGCTAATTCACGAACAAGATGACCCCTCTCTGCATTTCTATTCATCATTGTACTGGAGGATCTAGTCAGGAAAATGAAGCCAATTTTTTTTTTTCAAATAATAAAAGCATCAAATTGGAAAGGGAGAAGTAAAACATACACACATAATGTGATTTAATATGTAGAAAATTCTAAGAGATTCACAAACCATTAAAGATAAAAGTCAGTGCAACAAAGTTGCAGGATGGAAGATCAGCGTACATAAATCGATTTTATTTCCATATACTTGCAAAGAGGAATCCAAAACTGAAATTGAGGAAAGCATATATAATAGCATCGAAAAGAAGTACAAAACATATACTCTGAGAACTGCAAAATCCCATGTTCATCTAACCAGAGGACTCATATTTTGAATATTAACCCCTGATCAGATGTATGGTTTGCAAATATTTTCTCCCATTTCATACATTGTCTCTTCATTCTGTAGATCTCTTCCTGTACAGAAGGTTTTTAGTTTCATATGTAATTCCAGTGCTCTATTTTTGCCTTTGTTCCCTATGCTGTTGGAATCATATCTAAAAAAGGTCATTGTGCCGACCAGTGTCATCAAGTTTTTCCCTATGTTTCCAGTAGTTTTGTAGTTTTGGGTCTTACATTTAAGTTTGTTTTCTTTTTTTGAGATGGAGTCTTGCCCTGTGGCCGAGGCTGGAGTGCAGTGGCATGATCTCGGCTCACTGCAGCCTCTACCTCCTGGATTGAAACGATTGTTGTGCCTCAGCCTGTTTTGTTGTTGTTGTTGTTTTAATTGAGACAGTGTCTCACTGTCTCACAGGAAGACAAGAGGCACATGACACCATACCTAATTAAAACAAACATTTTTTTTAAAGGTTTTTGTAGTGACAGGGTTTCCATGTATTGCCCAGGTTGGTCTCAAACTCCTGGGCTCAAGCAGTCCTCCTGCTTTTTTGACCTCCCAAAGTGCTGGGATTACAGGCATGAGCCACCACGCCCAGCCTACATTTAACTTTGTAGTAATGCATTTAAAGTTGACTTTTGTTATGTGGTGTGAGATACTGCCTAGTTTCTTCTGCATGTAGATATTCTGTTTACCCAGCACCATTTATCATAGTAGCTGTTCTTTCCAAATTGTACGTTTTGCCTTTTGGTTCAAAATCAATTTAATATAAATATGTGAATTTTGTTTCTGGGTTCTCTATTCTGTTCCATTGGCTATATCTGTTTTTATCCCAATACTGTAGTGTTTTGTTTACTGTAGCTTTGTGGTATATTCTGAAATTGTCTAGCATGATCCCTCCAGCTTTATTCTTTTTGCTTAAGATTGCTTTGGCTATTTGGGCCCTCCTGTGATTCCACATTAATTATCCATTTTAGGATTATATTTTCGATTTCTATGAAAAGTGACATTGGAATTTTTATAGGGATTACATTGTCTCTTTAAGGTGTTCTGGGTAGTATAGTCATTTTAGCAATATTAATTCTTCTAAAATATATGAGGAACTCAAATAACAAGAAAACAAATAAGCCAATTAAAAAATGAATTCCAGAGTTTGAGATTACGGTGAGCTATGATCACGCAGTTGCATTCCAGCCTGGACCACAGAGAGACCGAACCTCAAAAGAAAATGGGCTGGGCGTGGTGGCTTATGCCTGTAATCCCAGCACTTTGGAAGGCCAAAGCGGATGAATCGTTTGAGCTTAGGAGTTTGAGACCAGCCTGGGCAACATTGCAAAACCCCGTCTCTACAGGAAATTAGGTGTGGTGGTGCACGCCAGTGGTTTCAGCTACTCAGGAGGCTGAGGTGAGAGGATCTCATGAGCCTGAGAGGTGGAAGTTGTAGTGAGCTGAGATCGTGCCACTGCACTGCAACCTGGGTGACAGAGTGAGACCTCATCTCAAAAAAAAAAAAAAGGCAAAGGACCTGAAGAGACATTTTTCAAAAGAAGACATGCAAATGGCTAAAGTGCACATTACTGATATTCATGGAAATGTAAATTAAAACTACTATGAAATATTTCACACCTGTTGGAATGACTTATCAAAAATAAAAGATAAGACCAGGCGTGGTGGCTCATGCCTGTAATCCCAGCACTTGGGGAGGCTGAGGCAGGTGGATCATGAGGTCAGGAGTTTGAGACCAGCCTGGCCAAGATGGCGAAACCCCATCTCTACTAAAAATACAAAAATTAGCTGGGTTTAGTGGTGGGCACCTGTAATCCCAGTGACTCGGGAAGCTGAGGCAGGAGAATTGCTTGAACCCAGGAGGCAGATGTTACAGTGAGCCAAGATCACACCACTGTGCTCTAGTCTGGGCAACTGAGCAAGACTCCATCTCAAAAAAACAAAAACAATAACAAATGTTGGCAAAGATGTAGAGAAAAAGGAACTGTTGCGCACAGTTCATGGAAACATGAATTAGTACAGCCATTATCATTTTTTAGAAGTTCAAAAAATTAAAAATATAACTATGATCCAGGAATCTTATTATTGGATATATATCTAAGGGATATTAAATCACTATATTGAAGAGATACTTGGACTCACATGTTTATTGCAGCATTATTCACAGTAGATACAGAATCAACCTGTCTATCAAGGAATGAACGAAGAAAATGTGGTGTATGTACGTAACGGAATATTTTGCCTGTCATTTGCAAGAACAATAAACCTGTACATTGTGTTAAGTGAAATAGTCTAGACACAGACAAATACTGTATGATATCTCTCATTTTTGGAATCTAAGACTCATTTAAGGAAGAAGTAGAAAGGTGATTATACAGCTAGGGGGTGGGGTTGAATAGATAATTGGTCAAAGGATATAGAATTTCAGTTAGGGAAGTATATTCAAGAGATCTGGTGGGGCGAGGTGGCTCATGCCTGTAATCCCAGCACTTTGGGAGGCCAAGGCGGGCAGATCACCTGAGGCCTGGAGTTCAAGACCAGCTTGACCAACATGGAGAAACCCCATCTCTACTAAAAATACAAAATTAGCTGGGTGTGGTGGTGCATGCCTGTAATCGCAGCTACTCGGGAGGCTGAGGCAGGAGAATCGTTTGAACCCAGGAGGCGGAGTTTGCAACAAGCTGAGACTGTGCCTGGGAAACAATGAAATTCCGACTTAAAGAAAAAAGAGAGATCTATTGTGCAAAACCTGACTAGTCAGGAACAATATGCTGTATACTTAGAAAATTATACAGCAGTAATGTCAAAATTCATAAATAATAACTGCAATCTTAAATGAAAATAGTAATACTAAACTGATTACAAATTCAACACAATGCTTATGAAAATTGCAACTGGCTTGGGAGAAATTTATGATTTTTCTTTTCTGTGTATATTTAAGGTGAGTTTATTTTTAAGTATTGTGAGAGATAGGGATTCAGTTTCATTCTTACACATAGGTCAATCCAGTTTTCACAGCACCATTTATTGAAAAGAGTCTGTCCTTTCCGCAGCATATATTCTTGTTAACTTTGTCAAAGATCACTTGGCTATAGATATGTGGCTTTATTTCTGGGTTCTCTGTTCAGTTGATCTGTATGTCTATTTCTATACATTGCTGTTTTGATTACCATCAGCTTTGTATTATAATATTGTTAGAAGTCAGGTAATGCAATTATCTTCAGCTTTATTGTTTTAGCTTAGGATTGCTTTGGCTATTTGGGCTCTCTTTTGGTTCCATGTGAATGTCAAGACTGTTTTTTGTAATTCAGTGAAGAATGACATTGGTACTTTGATAGTGAATGCATTGAATTTGTAGATTGCTTTGGGCAGTATGGCCTTTTTAATAATATTAATTTTCCTGATCAGTGAGCATGGGATATTTTTCCATTTGTGTCAGCTGCAGTTCCTTTTGTCAGTGTTTTGTAGTTTTTCTATATAGGAGGTCTTTGACCTCCTTGGTTGAAAATATTCCTGAGCATTTTATTTTATGTTTTGTAGCTATGGTAAATGGGATTGCCTTCTTGATTTGGCTCTCAGTTTGATTGTTATTGGTGTATAGAAATGCTACGCATTTTTATTTGTTGATTATTTTATTTATTTATTTTTTGAGACAAGAGTCTTACTCTGTTGGCCAGGCTGGAGTGCAGTGGCATGATGTCGGCTCACTGCAACTTCCGTCTCCCAGGCTCAAGCAATTCTCCTGCCTCAGCCTCCCAAGTAGCTGGGATTACAGGCATGTGACAGCACGGCCGGCTAATTTTTGTATTTTTAGTAGACACGGGGTTTCACCATGTTGGCCAGGCTGGTCTTGAACTCCTGATCTCAGGTAATCCACCTGCCTCGGCCTCCCACAGTTTTGGGATTACAGGCGTTAGCCACTGCTTCCAGCTCTTTGTTGATTTTTGCATCTTGAAACTTAGTTTGTTTATCACATTAAGAGTTTTTTGGTAGAGTCTTTAGGGTTTTCTAGACATAAGATCATGTATCATCAGCAAACAGATACATTGATATCCTATTTCCTTTTTCTTTCTTTCTCTTACCTGATTGCTATGGCCAGGATATATATAGTAGTATGTTGAATAGAAGTGGTGAAAGTGGGCATCTTTGTTTTGTTCAAGTCCTTAGAGGGGGTTCTTTCAACCTTTCTTGATTTAGTATGATTTTAGCTGTGGGTTTGTTGTATATGGCCTTATGGCCTTTATTATTTTTAGCTATGTTCATTCCTTTTTGTTTTGTTTTATTTTGTTTTTGAGATACAGTCTCACTGTGTTGCCAGGTTGGAGTGCAGTGGCACGATCTTGGCTCACTGCAACCTCCATCTCCCAGGTTCAGGTGATTCTCGTACCTCAGCCTCCCGAGTAGCTGAGATTACAGGTGCCTGCCCCCATGCCCAACTAAATTTTGTATTTTCAGTAGAGATGGGGTTTTGCCATTTTGTGGCCAGGCTGGTCTCGAACTCTTGACCTCAGGTGATCCACCCGCCTCGGCCTCCCAAAGTGCTGAGATTATAGGCATGAGCCACTGCACCTGGCCTTAGCTATGTTCATTCTATGCCTAGTTTATTGGGGGTTTTATGAAGTGATGCTAAATTTTATGAAATGCTTTTTGTGCATGTATTGAGATGATCATATGGTGTTTGTTCTTAGTTGTGATATATCACATTTATTGATTTGCATGTGTTGAACCATCCTTGCATCCTTAGTGTAAAACCCACTTGATTATGGTTTATTTTTATTTATTTATTTATTTATTTTTGAGTTGGAGTTTGGCTCTTGTTCTTGTTGCCCAGGCTGGAGTGCAATGGTGTGATCTTGGCTCAGTGCAACCTCTACCTCCCAGGTTCAAGCAATTCTCCTGCCTCAGCATCCCAATTACCTGGGATTACAGGCACACTACCATGCCCAGCTAATTTTTTTGTATTTTTAGTAGAGACGGTGTTTCACCATGTTGGCCAGGCTGGTCTCGAACTCCTGACCTCATGATCCGCCCACCTCAACCTCCCAAAGTCTGGGATTACAGGCATGAACCACTGCCCCTGACCTATTGTCTTTTTGACGTGCTGTTGGATTCAGTGTGCTAGTATGTTGTTTAGGATTATTTCATTTATGTTTATCAGGGATATTGGTCTGTAGTTTTCTTTGTTTGCTGTGTCCTTGTTTGGTTTTGATATCAAAGTGATACCACCTTCATGGAATGTGTTAAGAAGAATTCCCTCCTCTTTTTTTTCCTCTCTTTTTTGAATAGTTCCAAGAGGATTGGTATTAGTTTAGCTTTGTATGGTAGAATTCAGCTGTGAATCCATCTGGTTCTGGGCTTCTTTGTTGTTGGGAGAATCCTTTTTTTTTTTTTTTTTAATTGATTCAATCTCACTAATTATTCATCTATTATTTAGGATTTCTGTTTCTTCCTGGTTAAGGCTTGGGAGATTGTATGTTTCCAGTAATTTATCCATTTCCCATAGGGTTTCTTGTTTGTCAGTATATACCTGTTCATAAGAGTCTCTGTTGTTGTTTTGTATTTCTGTGGTATCAGCTGTAATGTGTCCTTCTTAATTTGATTTTGTTTATTTGGACCTTATGTATTCTTGGTTGGTGTAGGTAGTAGTTTCCCAATTTTGTTTACATTTTCAAAAAACTAACTTTTTGTTTTATTTATTCTTCTTTTTGGTCTGTATTTCATTTAGTTCTGCTGTGACCTTTATTTCTTCTGCAAATTTTTGGTTTGATTATTTTTCTAGTCTCTTGAGGTACAATGTAAGATTCTTAATTTTTGAACTTTTTTTTTTTGATGGAGACGTTGAATGCCATGAAGTTCTCTCTAAGGACTGCCTTTGCTATATCCCAGAGGTTTTAGTATGTCATCTTTCTATTTTTGTTTGTCTCAAATATTCTTAATACCCATATTCATTTTTTCAATGACTCAGTGATAGTTCAGAAGCATGTTGAATTTCCATATATTTTTATAGTTCCAGAGATTCTCTTGGCATTGATTTCTAGTTTTATTCTGCTGCAGTCTGAGAAGATACTTGATATGATTTTGATTTTTGTTTTGTTTCGTTTTGAGACAAGGTCTTACTCTGTCACCCAGGCTGGAGTGCAGTGGCATGATTTTTGATTTATGCAGCCTTAACCTCCCGAGCTCAAGCAATTCTTCCACCTCAGCCTCCCAAGTAGCTGGGACTATAGGCATGTGCCGCTATGCTTGGCTAATTTTTGTACTTTTTTGTAGAGACAGAGTTTCAACATGTTGCCAGACTGATCTCAAACTCCTGAGCTCAAATGATCCTCCCACCTCAGCCTCACAGAGTGCTGGGATTACAGGCATGTGTGACTGTCTGGCCTGGTTTTGTTCTTTTAAAAAATATGTTCATAGCCAGGTACAGTGGCTCCCCCTGTAGTCCTAGCATTTTGGGAGGCTGAGGCAGCAGGATTGCTTGAGGTGAGTTCGAGACCAGCCTCTCAACACAGTGAACCCTTTCTTAAAAAAAAAGAAAAAAAAAAGTTATCTTGTTTCGTGGTCTAATGGTCTGGCTTGGAGAATGTTCCATGTGCTAATGAGAAGAATGTATGAGGCCGGGCGCGGTGGCTCAAGCCTGTAATCCCAGCACTTTGGGAGGCCGAGACGGGTGGATCACGAGGTCAGGAGATCGAGACCATCCTGGCTAACACGGTGAAACCCCGTCTCCACTAAAAAATACAAAAAACTAGCCGGGCGAAGTGGTGGGCGCCTGTAGTCCCAGCTACTCGGGAGGCTGAGGCGGGAGAATGGCGTGAACCTGGGAGGCGGAGCTTGCAGTGAGCTGAGATCCGGCCACGGCACTCCAGCCTCGGCGACAGAGCAAGACTCCGTCTTAAAAAAAAAAAAAAAAAAAAAAAGAGAAGAATGTATGTTCTGCAGGTAGAATGTTCTATGAATGAATGTTAGGTTCATTTGATTTAAAGTTCAATTTCAGTCCAATATTTGATTTTTCTGTTTCCATCTGTCTAGTGATGTTTGTGTGGAGATGAGAGATTTTCCAGGTTAATGGATGTCAGGTATAAACCCTACTGCTACCACTGCAGCTGGCTCTTAACTGTAAGTGCCACCCTACTGGCCTGGAGGTCAGCCCACATAGCTTATTACAACATTTGACACAGTGCACAGAGCTCAGGAGTGTGAGGTGAGTTCCATGCTGGCTACTCAGGAGGTTGTAAACCTGCTCACCTACCTGTTACACAGCTACTACTACTGGCATTTGAGAAAACTACCACACTAAGGCTTTTTAGAACCAAGGTAATAATAGAGTTTTCACCACTGAACTCGTCCAGAAGCAAAGTCACAACCTCAAGAAAAAAAACTTCTGTCCTAGCAAAAGTAAGTTTAATAATAGCAAGAAGCAAATACGTCTCTGGATGTGCAGAAATAAGCATAAAGTTACAGGAAGCATGAAAAAGTAAGGTATTATAACACACTCTCAAAGGAACATAGGAGTTCCTTAGCAACGGATTCTAACCAAAAATAATAATTGAAATGCTGAGAAGCTCAAAATGTTTTAAAGGAAACTTAATGAAATGCAAGGGAAATCTGAAAACCCATACAAAGAAGTTGGAAAATCAATTTAGGTTATGAATGAGAAATTTACCAAGGAGATTAGATATGTTTTCATAAAACCAAACAACTTTATGGCAATGAAAAATTCTTTGAAGGAATTTTGAAATGCATTTGAAAGCCTCAAGTATAGACTAGACAAAGCAGAAGAAATAATGTTTTTGAATTAACCTAGTCAGAGAAAAATAAAGAATATGTAAGAATGAAGAAGGCCTTTGAAACATACGAGACTACATAAAGCCGCAGAACTAATGAATTAACAGTATTTCCAAAGGGAAAGAAAAAGCAAATATTTAGGGAACCTTTTTCAGGAAATAATTAATGAAGACCTCCCTAGTCTAGCAAGAGATTTAGACATCTTAGATACAGGAGGCCTAATGATTCCTAGGAAAATATGTGGCAACATGGGTTTAATGCCATATAGTCATCAGACTGTCTCAAGTCAAGGTGAAGGAAAGAATTATAAAATCAGCAAGAGAAAAGTGTCTAATTACATAAAAGAAACCTCATTAGACAAATAGTGTACTTGTCAACAGTAATCTTTTGTTTTTTCCTTTTTGGGACAGAGTCTTGCTCTGTCACCCAGGCCGGAGTGAAGTGGTGTGATCTCGGCTCACTGCAACTTCCGCCTCCCGAGTTCTAGCGATTCTTCTGCCTCAGCCTCCCGAGTAGCTGGTATTACAGCTGTGTGCCCCCACACTCAGCTGATTTTTAGTGGAGATGGCGTTTCACCATGTTGGCCAGGCCGGTCTCGAACTCCTGACCTTAAGTGATCCACCCACCTCAGCCTCCCAAGGTGCTGGGATTACAGGCGTGAGCCCTGTGCCCAGCCTTTTTTTTATTTTTTGAGACAGTGTCTCACTCTGTTGCCCAGGATAGTGTACAATGGCAAAATCATAGCTTACTGCAACCTCTGCCCCCAGGTTCAAGCAATTCTCATGCCACTGCCTCCAGCTGGGACTACAAGCATGTGCTACCATGCCCAGATAATTTTTTTGTATTTTTAGTAGTGACAGGATTTCCCCACATTGGCCAGGCTGGTCTCAAACTCCTGGACTCAAGTAAACCACCCACTTTGGCCTCCCAAGGTGCTGGTTTTACAGGTGTGAACCACTGGGCCCAACCAAAAGTAACCTTATAAGTCAGAATGGGATGAGATGGGATGGGATGGGATTGTCAAAGTGCTGAAAGAAAAAAACTGGTGAACCAGGAATTTTGTATCCAACTAGATTAAGTTTCATAAATGAAGGAGAAATAGTTTTTCTTACAGAAGCAAATGGTGAGGGAATTGATCACCAGTAAGTAGACCCTCCCTACAATAAATCCTCAAAGAAATCCTAAGCATCTTAATGAAAGGTCAATATTTGGCTGGGTGCCATGGCTCATGCCTATAATCCCAGCACTTTGGGAGGCTGAGGTGGGTGGATTGCCTGAGGTCAGGAGTTCAAGACCAGGCTGGTCAACATGGTGAAACCTGGTTTCTACTAAAAGAAATACAAAAAATTAGCTGAGTGTGGTGGTGGGTGCCAGTAATCCAGCTACTCGGGAGACCTGAGGCAAGAGAATTGCTTGAACCCAGGAGGCCGAGGTTCCAGTGAGCCGAGATCGTACCACTGCACTCCAGCCTGGGCGACAGAGTGAGCATCTCAAAAAAAAAAAAAAAAAAAAAAAAAGTCAATATTCATTATCATGAAGACACCTAGAAGGGGTAGAGCAAGGTGGCTGAATGGAAGCTGCTAGTCCAAGCTGCATCATTTTGTAAGCCTGCCACCATTTTACAGACCTTGCTCAGAGTGAAACATTCCACAGGGGCTTGGGCTGTGAGAAACATCCTGCCTAACCACCTGACTACAGAAACATTCTTATCACATCCTGCTGGACAAAGGCCCAAGGAGCATTCTTATCACATCCTGCCGGACAAAAAGGCCAAATCACCTGACCACAGGAATATCTATCAACATCCTCCCAGGCAGCAAGCCATACCACCTAGATCCCTCCTGCCCAGACCTATAATTACCCCAGCCTGTAAGTGGCAGTGGGCCTTGACACTAAGTTGGTCCCCCTATGTAGGTTTCTACTGACAATAAACCTGTGTTGCTGTTGAGCTGCCAACTCTCTGTTCTTAACCCTTGACTTTCCTTCAAATCTAACAGAAGCTTTCACTTGAAGTCAGGAGTTCGTGACCAGCCTGGCCAACATGGTAAAACCCCATCTCTACTAAAAATAAACTAGCTGGGTGTGGTGGCACGTGCCTGTAATCCCAGCTACTCAGGAGGCTGAAGCAGGAGAATCGCTTGAACCCAGGAGGCGGAGGTTGCAGTGAGCCAAGATCATGCCACTGCACTCCAGCCGGGGCGACAGAGCAAGAATGCCTCAAAAAAGAAAAGAAAAGCTTCAAGTAATTTTTTTTCATAGACTATTTTGCTCTGTCACTCAGGCTGGAGTGCAGTGGCGTAATCACGGCCCACCATAGCCTTGACCTCTACAAGATCAAGCAATCCTCCTATCTCAGCCTCTCGAGTAGCTGGGACTACAGGCTTGCACCACCACCCTTGACTAATTTTTTATATTTTGTAGAGATGGGTTTTTGCCATGTTGCTTGGGCTGGTCTTGATCTCCTGGGCTCAAGCTATTCACTTGCCTCGGCCTCCCAAAGTGCTGAGATTACAGGCCTGAACCACCATGCCCAGCCAACTTAAACTAATTAACCTAATGATGCATCTTAAAGAACTAGAAAAGCAAGAGCAAACCAAACATAAAAGTAGTAGAAGAAAAGAAGTAATAAAGATCATTGCAGAAGGAACAAAAGATCAATGAAATTAAAAGTTTTTTTTAAAGATAAAGCAAATGTTTATGCAGACTATGAAAAATAATACCTCAGACATTCAAAGCATCATTTGTGGCTACTGTGAGCAACTTTAGGCCAATAAATTGGAAAATCTAGAGGAAATGGATACATTCCTGAGCGCATACATCCTACGAAGATTGAACCATTAAGAAATCCAAAACCTGAACAGACCAGTAACAAGTAATGACATAAAAGCTGTAATAAAATGTTGCCCAGCAAAGAAAAGCCTGCGCCCCAGTTGCTTCACTGCTGAATTCTACTGAACATTTAAAGAAGTAATACCAATCCTACTGAAACCATTTTGAAAAGTAGGTGAGGAGGGAATACTTCCAAACTCATTCCATGAGATTACCCAATACCAAAACCAGACAAAGACACATTAAATAAATAAAACTACAGACCAATATCTCTGATTAGTATTGATATAAAAATCAGCAAAATGGTAGGTAGAAAACTGAATTTAACAATGCATTAAAAAGATTATTGATCATAACTAAGTAGGATTTCACTCAGCTTCAACATATGCTAGCTATCAATGTGATACATTATATCAACAAAATGAAGAACAAAAATATGGTCGTTTCATTTGATGCTGAAAATGCATTTGATAACATTCAACTTCCCTACATGATAAAAACCCTCAAGAAACTGGGTGTAGAAGGAATGTATCTCAATGTAATAAAAGCCATATATGACAGACCACAGTATCATACTGAATGGGGAAAAAATACAAAAAAACTAGAAACCTTTGGTTTGAGATCTGTAACACAACAAGGATGCCCATTTTCACCACAGTTACTGAACATAGTACTAGAAGTCCTAGCTCAATGAATCAGAGGAGAAATGAGGGGCATACAAATTGAGAAGGAAGAAGTCAAATTGTGCTTATTTACAGATAATAAGATCTCATATTTGGAAAATCCTAAACAATCCACCAAAACTAGTAATACTGATAAATTGAGTAAAGTTGCAGTATACAAAATCACCGTACAAAATTCAGTAACATTTCTATACACTAACAGTGAATGATATGTAAAGGAAATCAAAATAGTCTCATTTATAATACCTACAAATAAGATTATTTAAAAAATTTTTTATTTCTGTGGGCTATTCAGGAACAGGTGTTACTTGGTTACATGAGTAAGTTCTTTAGTGGTGACTTGTGAGATTTTGGTGCACCCATAACCCAAGCACTATATACGGAACCCAATTTGTGGTCTTTTATCCCTCATCACTCTTTCCCCTGAGTCCCCACAGTTCATTGTATCATTCTTAATGCCTTTACATTCTCATAGCTTAGCTCCCACTTGTGAGTGAGAACATGCAATGCTTGGTTTTCTACTCTTGAGTTCCTTCTTTTCTTTTTCTTTTTTTTTTTTTTCTTTTTGAGATGGAGTCTTGCTCTGTCACCAGGCTGGAGTGCAGTGGTGTGATCTTGGCTCACTGCAAACAACCTCTGCCTCCTGGGTTCAAGTGATTCTTCAGCCTCAGCCTCCCTAGTAGCTGGGGACTACAGGCATGCGCCACCATGCCCAGCTAATTTTTGTATTTTTTAGTAGAGATGGGGTTTCACCATGTCGGCCAGGATGATCTCGATCTCCTGACCTCATGATCCACCTGCCTTGGCCTCCCAAAGTGCTGGGATTACAGTTGTGAGCCGCCACGCCCAGCTTATACCACAATTTCTTTATCCACTCGTTCATTAATAGGCATTTGGGCTGGTTCCATATTTCTGCAATTACGAATTGTGCTGTTATAAACATGTCTGTGAAAGTGTCTTTTTTGTATAATGACTACTTTTCCTCTAGGTAGATACCCAGTAGTGGGATTGCCGGATCAAATGGTAGTTCTACTTTTAGTTTTTTAAGGAGTTGCCACACTGTTTTCCATGATGGTTGTACTAGTTTACATTTCCACCAGCAGCATAGAAATGTTCTATTTATAGCACATCCACACCAACATCTATTATTTTTTGACTTTTTGATTATGGCGATTCTTGGAGGAGTAAGGTGGTATCTCATTGTGGTTTTGATTTGCATTTCCCTGATCATTAGTGGTGATGAGCATTTTTTCATATGTTTGTTGGCCATTTGTATATCTTCTTTTGAGAATTGCCTATTTCCTTAGCCCACTTTTTGATGGGATTATTTGTTTTTCTTGCTAATTTGTTTGAGTGTCTTGTAGATTCTAGATATTAGTGCTTTGTTGGATGTATAGGTGATAAAGATTTTCTGCCACTCTGTGGGTTATCTGTTTAGTCTGCTGACTCTTCCTTTTTCTCTGCAGAAGCTGTTTAATTAAGTCCCACCTATTCATCTTTGTTGTTGTTGCATTTGCCTTTGGGTTTTTGGTCATGAAATTCTTGCATGTCAGTGTCTATGCTGGAGATAAATGCCTGGTGTCACAAAGTGAAACCAGCACTCAGGCAAAAGTTTTCTCAGCAAGGCAATTTAGTTCTGCGGAAGGGTGCTTGTGTCAATCACGATCTCAAGAGCACACTGAACAAAGGAGGGAAAGGGTTTTTATTCTTAACATGGCCCCTGCATCTGTGTCAATCCCCCATGGGTAGGGGGTAGGTGGGTCGGACTGCACATTCTAAGTTGACCTGATTGGCTATTTGTGAATATTTTCCCAAATAAGGAGGGGAAGGGGGATGTGAGTTACAGTGGTGGGACATGCGGTTTTAAAGGGTGGAATGGGCGCAGAGTGAGCAACCAAGGGAGCAGATGTGAGTTATTGATTAGAGCTGATAGGAAGGTTGTTTACAGTAATTAGGGGCAAGGAGGCATGTAGAACAAGAAGGCTGAGTTTGAGAACAAAGAACAAGGAAGTTAACAGGCTAAACCTTTGAAGAGGAATATATTATATCCTACATCTAGAAGGGTTTTTCTGATGTTATCTTCTAGAATTTTTATACTTTCAGGTCTTAGTTTTAAGTCCTTGATCCATCTTGAGTTGATTTTTGTCTAAGGTGAGAGATGAGGATCCAGTTTCATTCTCCTACATGTGGCTTGCCAGTTATCCCAACTCCATTTGTTGAGTAGAGTGCCCTTTCCCAACTTTATGTTTTTGTTTGCTTTGTCAAAGCTCAGTTGACTTTAAGTATTTGATTTTCTCCGTTCTCTATCATGTTCCATTGGTCTTTGTGTCTATTTTTATACCAGTAGCAGGCTGTTTTGGTCACTATGGCCTTATAAAGTAGTTTGAAATCAGGTAATGTGATGCCTCCGGATTTGTTCTTTTTGCTTAGTCTTGCTTTGGCTATACAGGGTCTTTTTTGGTTCCACGTGAATTTAGGATTCTTTTTTCTAGTTTTGTGAAGAAGATGGTAGTATTTTGATGGGAATTGCATTGAATTTTTAGATTGCTCTTAGCAGTGTGGTCATTTTCACAGTATTGTCTCTACCCATCCATGAGCATGGGATGTGTTTCCATTTGTTTGTGTCATCTCTGATTTATTTCAGCAGTGTTTTGTAGTTTTCCTTGTAGAGATCTTTTGACTCCTTGGTTAGGTATATTCCTAAGTATTTTATTTTTTCTTTTGCAGCTATTGTAAAAGGCGTTGAGTTCTGGATTTGATTCTCAGCTTGGTTGCTGCTGGTATATAGGAGAGCCACTGATTTGTGTACAGTAACTTTGTATCCAGAAACTTTGCTGAATTCTTTGTTTGGGAGCTTTTTGGAGGAGTCTTTAGGGTTTTCTAGGTATACAGTCACATCATCAGCACACAGCGACAGTTTGACTTCCTCTTTATTGATTTGGATGCCCTTTATTTCTTTCTCTTGTCTGATTGCTCTGGCTAGGAAGAGAGGTGGTGAGAGTGAGCATCCTGGTCTTGTTTCAGTTCTCAGAGGGAATGCTTTCAACTTTTCCCCGTTTAGTATTATGTTGGCTATGGATTTGTCATAGATGGCTTTTATTACATTGAGGTATGTCCTTTGTATGCCAATTTGGCTGAACGTTTTAATCATAAAGGGATGCTAGATTTTGTTGAATCCTTTTTCTGTGTTTATTTAGAGATGAGTGTATAATTTTTGTTTATAATTCTTGTTATGTGATGTATCACATTTATTGAATTGCATGTGTGAAACCACCCCTGCATTTCTGGTATGAAACCCACTTGATCATGGTGGGTTATCTTTTCGATATGTTGTTGGATTCAGTTAGCTAGTATTTTATTGAGGATTTTTGCATCTATGTTCATCGGGGATGTTGGTCTGTAGTTTTCTTTTTTGATTATGTCCTTTGCTGGTTTTGGTATTAGGGTGATACTGGCTTCATAGAATGATTTAGGGAGGATTCCCTCTTTCTCTATCTTTTGGAATAGAGTCAGGATTGGTACCTATCTTTCTTTGAATGCCTGGTATAATTCAGCCGTGAATCTGTCTGGTACTGGGCTTTTTTTTTTTTTTTCTTTGAGACAGAGTCTCACCGTCTTGCCCAGGCTGGAGTGCAGTGGCACAATCTTGGCTCAAGCGATTCTCCTGCCTCAGCCTCCAGAGTAGCTGGGATTATAGGCGTGTGCCACCATTCTCGGCTAGTTTGTATTTTTAGTAGAGATGTGGTTTCACCATGTTGGCCAGGCTGGTTTGAACTCCTGACCTCTGGTGATCCACCCACCTTGGTCTCTCAAAGTGCTGGGATTACAGGTGTGAGCCACTGCGCCTGGCCTATGTTGATAATTTTTTAATTGCCATGTCAATCTTCCTGCAAGTTATTGGTCTTTCAGGGTATCTACTTCCTGATTTAAGCTGGGAGGGTTGTATCTTTCAAGAATTTATCTATCTACTCTAGGTTTTCTAGTTCACACGCGTAAAGGTGTGGAATTAGCCTTCAGTGGTCTTTTATATTTCTGTGGTGTCAGTTGTCATATCTCCTGTTTTGTTTCTAATTGAGCTTTTTTGTTTTTTGTTTTTTTCTCAGCTTTTCTTGGTTAATCTTGCTAATGGTCTATCAATTTTACTAACCTTTTCAAAGAACCAGCTTTTTGTTTCATTTTTCTTTTTTTTGTTGTTGTTGTTGTTTGTTTTTATTATTATACTTCTAAGTTCTAGGGTACATGTGCACAACGTGCAGGTTTGTTACATAGGTATACATGTGACATGTTTGCTGCACCCGTTAACTCGTCTCATTTTTCTTTTTGTTTCAATTTCATTTAGCTCTACTGTGATCTTAGTTATATTCTTTCTTCTGCTGTGTTTGGGTTTGGTTTTTTCTGGTTTCTCTGGTTCCTTGAGGTGTGACCTTAGATTGTCTGTGCTCTTTCAGACTTTCTGATGTAGGCATTTAGGGCTATGAACTTTCCTCCTAGCACCGCCTTTGCTATATCCCAGAGGTTTTAATAGGTTGTATCTCTATTGTCATTCAGTTTGATGAACTTTTTAATTTCCATCTTGATTTCATTGTTGACCCAGTGATCATTCAGGAGCTGGTTATTTAATTTCTATGTGTTTGCATGGTTTTGAAGGTTCCTTTTGGAGTTGATTTCCTGTTTTTTTCCACTATGGTCTGAGAGAGTGCTTGATATAATTTCAATTTTATTTATTGAGGCTTGTTTTGTGGCCTATCATATGGTCTATCTTGGAGAAAGTTCCATGTGTAATGAATAGAATGTATATTCTGCAGTTGTTGGGTAGAATATTCTTTAAATATCTGTTGAGTCCATTTGTTTCAGGGTATAGTTTAAATCCATTGTTTCTTTGTTGACTTTCTGTCTTAATGACCTGTCTAGTGCTGTCAGTGGAGTATTGAAGTCCCCCATTATTATTGTGTTGCTATCTATCTTGTTTCTTAAGTTTAGTAGTAATTGTTTTATCAATTGGGGAGCTCCAGTGTTAGGTACTTCCATATTTATGATTATGATATTTTTCTGTTGGATAATGCTTTTTATCATTATATAATGTCCGTCTTTGGTCTTTTTTAAGTGCTGTTGCTTTAAAGTTTGTTTTATCTAATTTAAGAATAGCTACTCCTGCTCGTTTTTGATATTCATTTGCATAGAATGTATTTTTCTACCCCTTTACCTTAAGCTTATGTGAGCCTTATGTGTTAGGTGAGTCTCTTCAAGGCAGGAGATAGTTGGTTTGTGAATTCTTATCCATTCTGCAATTCTGTATCCTTTAAGTGCAGCATTTAGGCCATTTACATTTAATGTTAATGATATGGTTTGGCTGTGTCCCCACTCAAATCTCAACTTGAATTGTATCTCCCAGAATTCCCATGTCTTGTGGGAGGGACCCAGGGGGAGGTAACTGAAACATGGGGGCTGGTCTTTCATGCTATTCTCGTGATAGTGAATAACTCTCATGAGATCTGATGGGTTTATCAGGGGTTTCCGTTTTGCTTCTTCCTCATTTTTCTCTTGCCACCGCCATGTGAGGAGTGCCTTTCGCCTCCTGCCATGGTTCTGAGACATCCCCAGCCATGTGGAAATGTAAGTCCAATTAAAACTGTTTTTCTTCCCAGTCTCAGGTATGTCTTTATCAGCACATGAAAATGGACTAATACAGTTAGTATTTAGTTGTGAGGTACTATTCCGTTCATCATGCTATTTGTTGCCTTTATACCTTGGTTTTTTGTTTGTTTGCTTATTGTATTTTTGCTTTATAGGTCCTATGAGATTTATGCTTTAAAGAGGTTCTGTTTTGATGTGTTTCCAAGATCTGTTTCAAGATTTAGAGCTCCTTATAGCAGTTCTTACAGTGCTAGCTTGGTAGTGATGAATTCGCGCGGCATTTATTTGTCTGAAAAAGACTGTGTTTCCTTAATTTTTGAAGCTTAGTTTCACCGGATACAAAACTCTTAGCTGATAATTGTTTTGTTAAGGAGGCTGAAGATAAGGCCCCAAATCCTTCTAGGTTGAAGGGTTCCTGCCAAGAAATCTGCTGTTAGATTACCTGTTGCTTTTGCCTTACAGCTCATAAGATTCTTTCCTTTATCTTAACTTTAGATAATCTGATGACAGTGTGCCTAGGTGATGATCTTTTTGCGATGAATTTCCCAGGTGTTCTTTGAGCTTATTGTATTTGGATGTCTAGGTTTTTAACAAGGCCTGGGAAGTTTTCCTTGATTATTCTCCCAAATACGTTTTCTAAACTTTTAGCTTTCTCTTCTTCCTCAGGAATGCTGATTATTCTTAGGTTTGGTTGTTTAACATAATCTCAGACTTCTTGAAGGCTTTGTTCATATTTTCTTATTCTTTTTTTTTCTTTGTCTTTGTTGGATTGGGTTAATTCGAAAACCTTGTCTTCGAGCTTTAAAGTTTTCTTCTGCTTGTTCCGTTCTATTGCTGAGACTTTCCAGAGCATTTTGCATTTCTATGAATGTGTCCATTATTTCCTGAAGTTTTGATTGTTTTTTATTTATGCTATCTATTTCACTGAAGATATCTCCCCTTATTTCTTGTATTTTTTTGATTTCCTTAAATTTGGGCTTCACCTTTCTCTGGTGCCTCCTTGATTAGCTTAATAACTGACCTTCTGAATTCTTTTTCAGGTAAATCAGGGATTTCTTCTTGGTTTGGATCCACTGCTGGTGAGCTAGTGTGATTGTGTGTGTGTGTGTGTGTGTGTGTGTGTGTGTGCAGGCGGAGCAGGGGAGGGGAAGTTAAGGAACCTTGTTTTGTCATATTACCAGAATTGGTTTTCTGGTTCCTTCCCATTTGGGTAGGCTCTGTCAGAGGAAAGGTTTAGGGGTCAAGACTGTTGTTCAGATTCTTTTGTCCCATGGGGTGTTCCCTCAGTGTAGTACTCTTCCCCTTTTCCTAGGAATGTGGCTTTCTGAGAGCCAAGCTGTAGTGATTGTTATCTCTCTTTAAAATTAAATACCTACTAACTAACCGAAGATGTGAAAGATACCTACAATAAAGACTGTAAAACCCTGATGAAAGAAATTGAAGAGGACACAAAAAAATTGAAATATATTTCATGTTTATGGATTAGAAGAATTGATATTGTTAAAATGTTCATACTAGTTAAAGCAGTCTGCAGATTCAGTGCAGTCCCTATCAAAGTATGGATGACATTCTTCACAGAAATAGAGAAAACAATCCTAAAACTAGTATGGAACCACAGAAGACTGAGAATAGCCAACAGTATTCTGAACAAAAAGAACAAAACTAAAGGAATCACGTTACAACTTCAAGTAAGAGCTATAGTAACCAAAACAGCATAAAAACAGACCGAACAGTAGAACAGAATACGTATCCCAGAAACAAATCCATATACCTACAGTGAGTGAACTCAGTTTGACAAAGGTGAAACATTTGCGTGAAGACGGTCTCTTCAATAAATGGTGCTGGGAAAACTGGATATTCACATACAGAAGAATGAAATTAGATCTGTTATCTCTCACTGTATATAAAAAGGCAAAATGGATTACTTAAATCTAAGTTCCCAAACTATGAAAGTGCTAGAAAAAAAATCATTGGGGAAACTCTCTAGGTTGTTGTTCTGGGCAAAAAAATTTTATAAGCATTGGTAACCAAATGAAAAATTTACAAATTGGATCAGTTCAAGTTGAAAAGCTTCTGCACAGCAAAGGAAACAATCTACAAAGTAAAGAGACAAGGCACAGAATGGGAGAAAATATTTGTAAACTACATGTTTGACATGGCATTAATAACCAGAATATAAGAAGCTCATACAGCTCTGTAGGAAAGAGTCTAATAATCCAGTTATACAATGGTAATACCTGAATAGACATTTCTCAAAAGGAGAGATACAAATGGAAAACAGACATGTGAATAGCTGCCTAACGTCATTGATCATCAACAAAATGCAAATCAAAGCAACGGTGAGATATCATCTTACCTCATTTAAAATAGCTTTTATTCAAAAGACAGGTAATATGAAATGCTGGTGAGGATGTATAGACAAGGGAATCCTTGTACATTGTTGGCGGGGATGTAAATTTGTACA
>NW_012102732.1:87083-87998 GCF_000951045.1 Mandrillus leucophaeus | reverse complement strand
TTTCTTCCGCCATCTGTGAGAGCTTCTTGATCTGTCCCCAGGTAGGTGGCTGCATTCAACAGGTGTTGCTTGTGACAGTTGGGGTCCTCCTAAGTATCAACTTGGACAACGCTGCCACTGGTGGGTCTTTGGGATCCTCCCAAAACCTCTTCCTGAGTCTCTGGCTTATAGTAAGGCTTTAGGTGTCTCAGTGGCACCCAGATTGGCTGTTGATTCGGTCTTGGCAAAACACAAGCATAACCTCTACCCCAAGTTATTAATTTACTTGGGGTAAAATAATTAGTTTCCCAATTTTTTGTTATCGGATCTCTCCACCAAACCAGTTGTTCTGCTTCTGTCTTTGCAGCTGGTTTCTGTAAGTGCTGTTCAGCTGCTGATAGCATCTGACCTTTAGGAAGGCTCAAAAAATTTAGTTGATAATGCTAGATTCAATTGCATATGTGGTGTCCTGTAGTCCCTGTTTCCCCACTTTTGCTTTTGCAACTGCTGTTTCAGGGAGAGATTCATTCATTCCACAGTGGGTTGTCCTTGAGAGTTACATGGGATGCCAGTAATGTGTTTAATATTCCATATAGAGAAAAATGTAGCTAGAGCTTGGTTAGTGTAGCCTGGGGCATTTTCCATTTTAATAGAGACTGGGATGCCCGTCACCGCAAAACACTGCAAAGGTGACATTTAACACAGGCAGAAGACTGTCCTGATTGGCATGTAACCCAGACAAAGTGAGAAAAGGTATCTACACATACATGCACATAAGCTAGTCTCCCAAATGAGAACATGGGTGACATCCATTTGCCAAAGACAATTAGGTTCCAGTCTGCAAGGATTAACTCCTCCTGTAAAAGATGAGGAATGTACCATTTGGCAAGTTGGGCATCGCTGGATAATAGCTTTAGCTTCTTTCCAGGTAATGCT
>NW_012102732.1:81275-84293 GCF_000951045.1 Mandrillus leucophaeus | reverse complement strand
AAAAAAAAAAAAAAGTATTTAGAATGAATTAAGACCTAGTAACCTAGTATTTAATTGCACAACTGGGTGACTATAGTCATCAATAACCTAATTGTACAGTTAAAAATAACTAAGACTATAATTGGATTGTTTGTAACACAAAGGATAAATGCTTGAGGGGGTAGATACCCCATTTACCAGTGTGATTATTACACATTGCATTTCTATATTAAAGTGTTTTACGTACCCACAAAAGTTACAAATTAAAACTGGAAATAAAAAGAAAACCTCATGAAAGTCTAAGAATCAGAGGTCATATAAAACAATCACATAAAGGAAGAAGAGAAAGGAATCAAATGGCAACACAGTACAATTCAATTATACCACAAATACAGAGGAAGACAAGGAAAGAATTTATAAAACAACTAGGTAATAATAATGTGACAGGATCAAAACCTCTCATATTGATATTAACATTGAACATGAATGGATGAAATACTCCACTGAAAAGAGAAACTGATGGAATGGATTTTCAAAACCCATCAACCAAGTATATGCTGCTTACCAGAAACTCATCTTACATGTTAAGACACATTTAGACTCAAGTTGAAGGGGCAGAAAAAGATATTCTGTGCAATGGAAACCAAAATTGAGCAGGAGCAGCTATACATATCTCACATACAATTAGCTTTGAATCAAAAGCAGTAAAGAAAGACAAACATCATTATTTGGGATCATTTCAAAAAGAGGATACAGCAATCCTAAATATGCATGCACTCAACACTGGGCCACCCAAATTCATTAAATATTACTGTAGTTAAAGAAAGAGATAGACAGCTGAACAATAATGGTAGGGAACAACACCACACTCATACTAGACAGAAACTGATAATCTGATCCTAAAATTTATATGGAAATTCAAGGGACCCACAATAGCCAAAACAGTCTTCTCCAAGAATAACAAAGTTGGAGGACTTACACATCCTGAATTCCAAACTTCTCACAAATGATAGTAATCAAGATAGTGTGATACAGACCTATACACAAATGTAATAATTGTGAACCCAGAAATATACCTTCTCATTTAAAGTCAATTTGTTTTGTATAAAGGTGTCATAAGAAAGGAAAGTAACGGTGTTTTAAAATTGTGCTGGAACAATTGGATGTCCACATTAGTCATAGAGACCCTAACCCTGTGGCACTAGAGGAATTAAAGACACATACATAGAAATACAGAGTGTGGAGTGGGCATCAGGGGGCTGACAGCCTTCAGAGCTGAGAGCCACGAACAGAGTTATTTACTGACAGCAAGCCAGTGATAAGCATTGTTTCTATAGATTATAGATTAACTAAAACAGGAAACAAAGGGATGGGCTCTGGCTAGTTATCTGCAGCAGGAACATGTCCTTAAGGTACAGATTGCTCATACTATTGTTTATGGTTCAGGTATCACTTAAGTGGTTTTCTGCCCTGAGTGGGCCAGGTGTTCCTTGCCCTCATTCTGGTAAACCAACAGCCTTCAGCGTGGGCATCATAGCTATCACGAACATGTCACACTGCTGCAGAGATTTTGTTTATGTCCAGTTTTGGGGCCTGTTTATGGCCAGATTTGGGGGCCTGTTCCCAACATGTCCCCCTTTTTTGTTTTTGCAAGACGATGAAAGCAAAGGTGGCTTTATCACGGTGAGCTGCTTCTCTCAGGAGTCAGGATCCGCATCTGCAGACTATACAAAGACAACACAGATTAAAGGCACAATCATTATTGAAATCACAGAGCCTCCAAGTGTTTTTATCCATTTTAATGGGTTAATAGCTGCTAATCTGTCTGCAGCTCCTTCAAGCACTCTAGCTCCTGGTATTAAGGTTAGGTGTGCCTGGGATGCTTTAAATATTTGTTCTTTTAATTTTGCAATATCCAAAAACAAGTTTGTAGAGGGTCCTTCTAGATGCCTTTTTATTCTTTCCCAAATTTTGATCCTTTTAAGAGCCATTAATAGTTTCCACAAATCCTTGTGTTTAGCTCCTAGAGCAGGCCATATCATTTGAGGTTGAGGTGCCACTATACTGCCATGTTTCCAGATAATAGGCACTCTTGTCATTCTTCTTACCATTTCTGCCATCTGACCACTTTGTTCAGACCAGCTGAACATAGTGTGACCATGGCATGCTGACTGAGAGGTACAATTCATGCTAAACATCCCCTTCAGGGACCAATCAATAATGATTCCATGGGAATCATTGCGCAGCACCTCTGCCTGTTCTGCAATGCAATTGTCCCAAACAAGTACGTTCATTTTTTCGGGCCAGGTCCAATTCTGTTTACAAATAGGACCAGAAGGCACGTGTAACTGTGTCATCTAGTAATTATGTCTAGGCACTATTGCCAGCCAAGATTGATAGCGAGGGGGTAGGCAACTAGTGGCCTTTCCCAAACAGATAGATGAATGTTCAAATCCTAAAGAAATATTCCTAACAGCTCCTTCCTCATGTGGGTGAGACGGGCCTCTATCATCTGTAGGACCAAGCATCCAAGAACTATCATTAGTGTATACCTCCACTGGGGGGTCCAGCCAAGTTACAGGCTGTAAAAATGGTGGAAAAGGTAAATATGCCCAATGACTATAATTGTTGTCTGTGTCAGCCCTTGCTAAAGGAATACTCAGGGCATTGGTGATCACTGCTGTCATAGCTATCATTAAATTACTCATTGTGACTGGTTGTCCCACTTTCCTCAGGTTTTCTTCCGCCATCTGTGAGAGCTTCTTGATCTGTCCCCAGGTAGGTGGCTGCATTCAACAGGTGTTGCTTGTGACAGTTGGGGTCCTCCTAAGTGTCAGTCTCAACATGACTGCAACTGGTGGGTCTTTGGGATCCTCCCAAAACCTCTTCCTGAGTCTCTGGCTTATAGTAAGGCTTTAGGTGTCTCAGTGGCACCCAGATTGGCTGTTGATTCGGTCTTGGCAAAACACAAGCATAACCTCTACCCCAAGTTATTAATTTACTTGGGGTAAAATAATTAGTTTCCCAATTTTTTGTTAT
>NW_012102732.1:77771-78699 GCF_000951045.1 Mandrillus leucophaeus | reverse complement strand
CCTCATTTAAAATAGCTTTTATTCAAAAGACAGGTAATATGAAATGCTGGTGAGGATGTATAGACAAGGGAATCCTTGTACATTGTTGGCGGGGATGTAAATTTGTACAACCAGTATGGAGACCAGTTAGGAGGTTCCTTAAAAACTAAAAATAGAGCTACCATGCAATCCAGCAATCCTGCTGCTGAATATATACCCAAATGAAAGGAAATCAGTTTATCAAAGGGATATCTGCAGTTTCATGTTTATTGCAGCACTGTTCACAATAGCCAAGATTTGGAAGCAACCTAAGTGCTCATTAGCACATAAATGGATAAAGAAAATATGGCACATATACACAACAGAGTACTATTCAACCATGAAAAAGAATGAGATCTGTCATTTACAACAATGTGGATGGATCCAGAGGTCATTATCTTCAGTGAAATTAGCCAGGCACAGAAAGACACACTTATGTTCTCACTTATTTGTGGGAGCTAAAAATTAAAACATTTGAATTTATGAGAGTAGAAGGATGGTTACCATACACTGGGAAAGGTATTTGGTGTTGGGGAGGAAGGTGGGGGTGGTTAATGGGTATAAAAAGTAGTTAGAATGAGCCAGGCACAGTGGCTTACACTTGTAATCCCAGCAGTTTGGGAGGCCAAGGCGGGTGGATCACCTGAGGCCAGGAGTTCGAGACCAGCCTGGCCAACATGGCGAAACCACCTCTCTACTAAAAAACACAAAAGTTAGCCTGGTGTGGTAGTGGTGGGCACCTGTAATCCCAGCTACTCAGGAGGCTGAGACAGCAGAATCACTTGAACCCAGTAGGCAGAGGTTGCAGTGAGCCAAGATCACACTGCTGCACTCCAACCTGGGCGACAGAGCAAGACTCTGTCTCAAAAAAAAAAAAAAAAGTATTTAGAATGAATTAAGACCTAGTAAC
>NW_012102732.1:55166-74439 GCF_000951045.1 Mandrillus leucophaeus | reverse complement strand
GTAAAAGATGAGGAATGTACCATTTGGCAAGTTGGGCATCGCTGGATAATAGCTTTAGCTTCTTTCCAGGTAATGCTATATCTGCGTTTGAGACCAGAGGCATTAACATGGGTTAAATTGTGAAAGTGTCTGGCGTTAGATATTGCAGTAGCAACTAGGCTATCAGCCATTTGATTCCCTGCAGTCAAAGGTCCTGGAAGAGGTATATGAGTGCTAATGTGAGTGATGTAAAAGGGTGCATTCTACTCCTAACTGCTGTTTGCAGTTGGGAAAATAATCAGTTGTTCATCTGTATGAAATCATAACTGAGCATTTTCAATTAATTGTGTGGAATGAACCACCTATGAAGAATCAGAAATCACATTAATAAGTATATCAAAAGCGGTCAATACCTCAATTATAGCTACAAGCTCTGCTTTTTGAGCTGAAGTATAGGGCGTCTGAAAAACTTTACCTTTCAAGCCAGAATAAGAAATTTACCATTACTAGACCCATCTGTGAAGACATTTTGAGCACCCTCAGTTGATTTAAATTTAGTTATTTTAGGGAGAATCCAATTAAATTTTTAAAATTTTCAAAAATTGGAACAGTCTTGTTTTAGGAAAGTGGTTATTGAGAATACCCACAAAGTTAGCTAAATGGGTTTGCCAAGTAGGACTATTTATAAAAGCTTGCTGTATTTGTGCCTTCATAAGAGGGGCGGTAATTTTTCCAGGATTATATCCATGTAATTTAACAATCCGAGTTCTCTTATTTCCTATCGTAATAGCGATTTGATCTAAATGAGGAGTTAGAGTCCGTGAATTAGTATGTGGAAGAAAAAACCACTCTGCAAGATCGTGCTTTTAAACAGTAACACCAGTAGGTGAATCTGAGTTGAAAAAATTAGCAAATCTAGAGTCTTCTCTGGATCTTTTCTACTTATTTGAGCCTTATGCACGTGCTTCTCAATTAGCTGTAACTGTCTCAGCCTCTTTTGTTAATTGCTGAGGGCTACTGAGACTAAGATCTCCTCTAAGGATAGAAAACAGATTACTCATGGCATAGGTAGAAATGCCTAGAGCAGGTTATATCCAGTTAATGTCCCCTGGTAATTTTTGAAAGTAATTTTTGAAACATTTAATGTTTTCAATTGATCTCTACGTATGGTTACTTTCTGTGGCACTATTGTGTCATTTACTAAGGTCCCCAAGTAGGAGTAAGGAGCAGTAGTCTGAATTTTGTCAGGAGTTATAATTAAACCAGCGTAAGCAATCGCAATTTGCACGTGATCATAAGATTGGAGTAATAATTCTCGAGTGGGGTCAGCACAAAGTATATCATCCATATAATGAATAATGTAACACTGTGAACATTTTTTATGAGTAGATTCAACTGCTTGCCCTACATACGTCTGGCAAATTGTTGGACTGTTTAACATGCCTTGTGGCAACACTTTCTAATGAAAACGCTTAGCAGGCTGCAGGTTGTTTAATGCAGGAATTGTAAATACAAACCATTCAAAGTCTTGCTCAGCTAAGGGGATAGTAAAGAAACAGTCTTAAATCTATGACTGTTAAAGGCCAGTTTTCCAGAATCATAGCAGGAGAAGGCAATTCTGGCTTTAATGCCCCCATAGGTTGTATAACTGATTTAATGGCCTTGAAGTCAGTTAACATTCTCCATTTACCTGATTTTTTCTTAATTATGAAAACTGGAGAATTCCAAGGGGAGATTGTTGGAGCTATGTGTCCTTTTTCTAATTGTTCAGTAACTAAGTCCTGTAAAGCCTCCAGTTTCTCTTTGCTCAGCGGTCATTGTTCTATCCAAATTGGCTTATCTGTTAACCATTTTAAAGTATAGGTTCTGGAGGCTTAACAGTGGCCGCCATCAAAAATGATATCCTAAACCTTGGCGGAAACTTTCTTTCCACTTGAAGCAGTTCCTTCAAACCTTGCAAAATTTTTCCAGCCCCATACCAGGGACATACTCCGTTTCATGCATCATATGTTGACTTTAAGGGCTGTATAATTGCTCTGGAATTAGAATTTCTGCTCCCCATTGTTGTAATAAATCTCTCCCCCATAAATTTATAGGTATAGAAGTTACAATTGGTTGAATAGTCCCAGGTTGTCCATTGGGCCCTTCACAATGCAAGATACAACTACTTTGATATACTTCTGGTGCTTTACCAGCTTCAACTGTGTTAAATTGAGCAGGTTGAATTGGCCACGCAGACAGCCAGTGCTGTAGAGAAATGAATGAAATGAAATGTCCGTTCCTGTGTCTACCAAACCTTTGAACGTCTTTCCCTGAATAGTTACTTCACAGATAGGACATTTGTCAGTAATTTGATTCACCCAGTAAGCTGCTTTGCATTGTTTATTTGTGTTTCCAAATCCTCCTGTTCGTTTAGTTTCACTTTTCCCCATTTCCACATACGGCACAATCAGGAGCTGTGCTATATGCTCTCCTGGCTCTGCTTTCCAGGGAACAGAAGTAGATATAACAATCTGAATTTCCCCATTGTAATCTGAATTCATGACTCCTGTATGTACTTGCACTCCTTTTAAATTTAAACCAGAGGCCGGGCACAGTGGCTCACGCCTGTAATCTCAACACTTTGGGAGGCTGAGGTGGGCGGATCATGAGGTCAGGAGATCAAGACCATCCTGGCTAACATGGTCTTGATCTCTACTAGAGATCTACTAGTAGAACTCCATCTCTACTAGAAATACAAAAAATTAGCCGGGCGTGGTGGTGGGCATCTGTAGTCCCAGCTACTCAGGAGGCTGAGGCAGGAGAATGGCGTGAACTCGGGAGTCGGAGCTGTCAGTAAGCCGAGACCTTGCCACTGCACTCCAGCCTGGGTGACGGAGCGCAACTTCGTCAAATAAATAAATAAATTTAAACTAGACCTACCTAGAAGTAATCCTACCGGCCTGACTGCTGGCATCATCTAACTGGAGACAGCAACATTCTTTAACAGTCCTATTACAAAAGGAGAACCTGGTCTATATTGATTAATAACTTGTTTAAATTCTTTAAGTATTTTAAAAGGAAAAGGCTCAAAAGTAGCTGTAGTATTTCCCTGTTGATCTGGGTGGTGTATTCTAACAGGGAACTGCGAAGCCTCTATATCACCCTCTTGTCTAGCTTACTGAATTCCTGAATAGAACTGAGAGTGGTCGCTTGAGGCGCTGCCTGAACAGTTACTGCGGCAACTACTTTTCACCCACTGTCCTCTGGAAAAGAAAGATCTGGAGGGTCAGGCCACTCTTTTTCTTCAAAATAATGAGGGGGTACAGAAGGGTAGGGACAAACCTCTCCCTCCTTTGCTGCTTTAGCTTTAGCTGATCAACAGACCTGCTCTGTCACCTCTTATATTACTTTGTTATACCCTCCTTCCTCCTCATCAGTGTGAAAAGGTTCCAAGGTGGAACGAACCAGAGCCCACACTTGTCCCATTGTGTTATCCTGATGCTTCTAAGCTCCCCTTCTTACTCACCACAGGGATTGCTTAAGAGTACTCGGGTGTCCTCCAGCGTAGTTCCACGTTCTCCAATCATCGCTCTGGCGACCCTTCGACCTGGGTTCAAGCCCCACATATGGGCACCACTTGCTGAGACCAGCTCAGTCATGGAGACCCTAACCCAGCGACACTAAAGGAATTAAAGACACATAGAAATATAGAGTGCAGGGTGGGAATTGAGGCTGACAGCCTTCCTAGCTGAGTGCCACAAACACAGTTTTATCCACATATTTATTTACAGCAAGCCAGTGATAAGCATTGTTTCTATAGATTATAATTTAACTAAAACGGGAAACAAAGGGGTGGGCTCTGGCTAGTTATCTGCAGCAGGAACATGTCTTTAAGGCACAGATGGCTCATGCTGTTGTTCACGGTTCTGGAACACCTTAAGGGATTTTCCGCCCTGGATGGGCCAGGCGTTCCTTGCCCTTATTCTGGTAAACCAACAACGTTCAGCGTGGGCGTCATAGCCATCACAATCATGTCACAGTGCTGCAGAGATTTTGTTTATGTCCAGTTTTGGGGCCTGTTTCCAACAGACTCCTATCTCTCACCATATGCAAAACTTAATGAAAATGGATCAAAAACCTAAATATAAGCACTTATAAAACTTCAAAATTCTTAGGACCTTGGATTAGGCTGTGATATCTTTGCTAAAAACACATGTAAATGTGTTTTCAAATCTTTAGAAATTATGCTTTATGAAAATTTTACACTATTTTCTAAGCATGCCATCAAGGAATGGGAAAGACAATCCATAGAATATGAGGGAAACTTTGTAAATTATATCTTATAAGGGACTTAATCTAAAATATATGAGGAACTCTTACAAGCCAGTAATAAAAAGGCAAATAACACAGGTTTTAAATTCTCAAAGAATCTGCATAGACATTTATCTAAAGAAGATGCACAAGCCTCCAAGAAGTATGTGAAAAGATGCTCAACATCATTAGCCATCAGGTAAATGCAAATCAAAATGGCAATAAGGCACCACATCAGTTGCAACAGGATAACTATACTAAGACAAACAGATAAGAAGTGTTGGTGAAAAGGGTGTTAAAATTGGAACTCTCATTCACTGCTGGTTTGAGTGTAAGTTGTTCCAGACATTTTGGAAAACAGTCTTGGTAGTTCCTCAGAAGATTAAATCTAGAGTTACCACATGACCAAATAATTCTGCTGCTAGGTATATAGAACAAAGAAACATGAAAACATTATGTCCACATAAAAACTTGTACATGAATGTTTATATCAATTTTTTTTTTTTTTTTTTTTTTTTTTTTTTGCGACTGTTTCGCTCCTGTTGCCCAGGCTAGCGTGCAATGGCTCAGTCTTGGCTCACTGCAACCTCTGCCTCCCGGGTTCAAGTGATTATCCCACCTCAGCCTCCTGAGTGGCTGGGATTACAGGTGCCTATCACCATGCCTGGCTAATTTTTTTTTTTTTTTTTTTTTGGTATTTTTAGTAGAGACGAGGTTTCACCATGTTGGCCAGGCTGGTCTTGAACTCCTGACCTCAAGTGATCCATCCGCCTCGGCCTCCCAAACTGCTGGGATTACAGGCGTGAGGCACTGTGCCTAGCCAGAAATCTTTAAAGGTAGTCAGTTCCATGCAATTGTGAAGCAGAGTCAGATCTTTAAAAAAAAAAAAAAAAGACACCTTAATATTAAATAATATAGAAACAATAATGTAAATTAGGGTTTTAATATGTTATGTATAACTAATGTAAATGGATTAAATTCTGTTGAAAGACATTAGGTGAAAATTTTTGGGTATTACAAGAAACAAATTGATAAAAAAATGTTAAAGGTAGGCCGGGTGTGGTGGCTCACATCTGTAATCCCAGCACTTTGGGAGGCTAGAGTGGGCAAATCACCTGAGATCGGGAGTTTGAGACCAGCCTGACCAGCATTGAGGAACCCCATCTGTATTAAAAATACAAAACTAGCCAGGCGTGGTGCCACACGCCTGTAATCCCAGCCACTCGAGAGGCAGGAGAATCACTTGAACCCTGGAGGCAGAGGTTGTGATGAGCCGAGATCGCACCATTGCACTGCAGCCTAGGCAACAAGAGTGAAACTCTGTCTCAAAAAAAAAAAAAGTTAAAGGTAAAGGATGGTCAACATCATATTCAGTAGAATTTACATCATCATAAAACAGATGAAAAGTACAGATTAGATTATTTTATGATTTTAAAATGAAGTTAACAGTGAGGATACAGCCAAGCAATTGTACATCTGAGGAAAAAATGAAAATAAGTCCTTTCCTCTATGTGCTAAAATAAATTCTAGATGGATTAAGGACTTAAATTGTAAAAGACTTGAGAAAATATAATTAAAACTTGAGAAAATATAATTCATCTTTTGCAGTGTGTTTATAGGACAGTGTTTCCATCTCAAAGATCTGTGAGTTTTGGTTTATGTGACAGCAAAGAATTCAAGTTGGCTGAAGAGAAGAGTTCTGGTGATGGTAGGGATCCCCAATTAGTTTGGGTGGTTATTTTTTATTCTCAGCAATGAATTCAACTTCACTAAACAGTTTCAATGATAGGCAAACTATATAGTTAGAAATATTTAACTTACTTGCACCTTTTATTGGCAGTTTTGCTTGTCTCCCCTAAGCATTCTCATGGAGACGTTTTCCAGGTGAAATACCTCTCCTCAGAGCCGTAAGTTTAACCAGTTACGAAGTATGTAATGTTAATGACCATTTAGTTCATGTTTTTTATGAAGTTTAACAATAATGTACTCTGAGCTGGCACTCTGCAATCTTACTGTATATTGTAATAATTGCACAGCCGTGGTATAGCACCTTGTCCTTAAATAACTTACATCAGCGAAAGGCTTCTTTACCACCAGTAGGCTTCACTATTTCACACAACATCATGGGGTAGAGAAGGATGTCACAAGGAAGAGAGATGAAACTTTAACCATAAAAGAAAAAAATATATTTAATTTGACTATATGAAAATTAGGAAGAGCCTGGTAAGACACCTGTAACTCATATAACAAAGGATTGACGAAGGAATATGTTATTGTTTTTGGTTTTTGTTTTTTTAAGACAACGTCCAACTCTGTTGCCCTGGCTAAAGTACAATGATGTGATCTCAGCTCACTACAACCTCCACCTCCTGGGTTCAAGTGGTTCTCTTGCCTCATCCTCCCAAGTAGCTGGGAATACAGGCGTGTGCCACCACGCCCAGCAAATTTTTGTAGTTTTTAGTAGAGACAGGGTTTCACCCTGTTGGCTAGGGTGGTCTCGAACTCGCCTCAGGTGATCCATTCACCTCAGCCTGCCAAAGTGCTGGGATTACAGGCGTGAGCCACCACACCTGGCTGGAATATGGTTTATAATATGTTAAGTATGCTTTAAAAATGAGAGAGGAAAAACACCCAAGAAGTCATGAGCAGGAAATAACCAGGAATTTTTACAGACAAGTAAACATAGCTAATAAACATAGGAAAAGATGACAGTAATTAGGGAAAGGCAAATTAAGACAATGAGAGCTAATTCTTTATCCAAGTAGATTGACTAAAATCAAGTCTGGCAGTACCAAGGGTTCAAGAGGATGTGGCTCAGTGGTAACTCTTATATATTGACTGTATAGATGCAAACTGGTAGAACTGCTCCAGGAAATAATTTGGCTTTCTTGAAAAGTTGAACATAGATACCTTATTAGCATCCAGAAATTCACCCAGGAAATGCTTACACATAAGCACCTTGAGACAGAAGTGTTCAGAATAGTGTTGTTGTGTCAGAACATCAACAAGAACTGGAGATGTAATCCCAGCACTTTGGGAGGCTGAGGCATGAGGATCACTTGAGTCCAGGAGTTTCAGACTAGCCTGGGCAACATAGTAAGACCCAATATCCACAAAATTTTTTTTACAAATTAGCCAAGTGTGGTGGTACATGCCTGTAATCCCAGCTTCTTAGGAGGCTGAGGTGGGAGGATAGCTTGAGCCTGGGAGGTTGAAGCTGCCGTGAGCCATGCTGCACTCCAGCCTGGGTAACAGAGCAGCAAGACCCTGTCTCAAAAAAAAAAAAAAAAAAAGCAACTGGAGGTGACCCAAAGATCTTTCACAAATGATCAGATAAACAAATTTTGGAATATCTGCCCAATGAATTATTACAGTGCAAAGAAGAACATGAATTATTGCTATACAGAAGCACATGGATGAATTTTATACATACATATAACTGAAAAAACAAGTATTAGCTATAATTTGCTCAACAAAATTAAACAGTATATTTGTTTACATATGACATTTATGATGAAACTGTAGAAAAAGTAATAGAATTATAAACTAAGTTTAGGAAACTTCATCAGGATGGAGAAGAGGTGCAAGGGGCATTGTTTGGAGAAACATGAGTAAATGCAGGTTACTGATAGTATTCTACTTATTTGTTGTGGGTGTTTCAAAGATGTTCACTTTATTATACTTTGTAATTAACACATATTACAAGTCTTTTGTATGCATCAAATGTAGAGGTACTTTTTTACTCTAGAGCTTAAATTCCAGCACTTTTTACTAGTTTGGGCCTTTTCCAAAGGCCCTTAGAAGGGCCATAGTAACAATATGTTCGCATGGTTGGACGTTTTCATCAGATTTACAATAGTAAGATATTTTAAGTATAGTCATTTGAGACCCCTGTCTCTCTTCACCTTGATTTCTTCTTTGTGTCAGCTGGCAGTAGAGTGGTTTCAGGCATTTTGTGATTGGTGGCTTTGTTTGTGTTTAGTGGGATGTGTTTGTGATTCAGAGTCATTTCTGGATGTAGGTAATTATAGCCTGTCAGCCTGATTGTGTTGGGAATGTGGTCTCTGGTGCCTGGCACCTGTAATATGTGAGTATTAGAGAAGCCAAAGTTTGAAATTTATGAAACCAGAAGGTAATCAGGAAAAAATTCCCAATTATCTGATGTTTAAAATTTTAAGTATAGGATTTCGTTCTCATCAATTTCCAGTCAAAACAGCACTTTTCTCCTGTCAGAAATAACAACATAGCACATTCAATTATAAATTAACCATATTTTTTCTTTTTTTTTATAGGAATCCTTTTTTTTTTTTTCTTTTTCTTTCTTTGAGACAAGGTCTCGCTCTGTCGCCCATGCTGGAGTGCAGTGGTGCAATCACAGATCACGGCAGTGTCTAATTCCTGGGCTCAAGTGAACCTCCTGCATCAGCCTCCTCAGTAGCTGGGACCACAGGCATGTGCCACACCTGGTTGAATTCTCCCTTTAAAATAATATAAGAATGTTTTTATTTGTAGGACACAAAACTGTAGCAGTGTCTTCAGGCAAAGCTGCTAGTTTTATGCATCATGATTATCAGTTTTAGCAAATACATCATTAAACCATGCTAGAGAAAAGATTTGATTTGTTCATTTTCTTTGGAAAATAATGCAAGAATTGTATTCACGAAGAGACAATCAAATAATACACAGTCCTATAGGAAAAATATAATTATATAGGCACATTAGGGTCTTAATGAAGAGTGTTCTTCTGTTTTTCTGGATTTATTTAGCATACATATCAGGTTTGTTTGTTTGTTTAAGACAGAATCTCGCTCTGTAGCCCAGGCTGGGGTACAGTGGCACTATCTTGGCTCACTGCAACCTCTGCCTCCTGAGTTCAAGTGATTCACTTGCCTCAGCCTCCCAGAAGGTGGGATTACAGGCATGTGCCACCACGCCTGGCTAAGTTTTGTATTTTTAAGAGAGAGATGGTGTTTTGCCCTGTTGGCCAGGCTGGCCTGAACTCCAGACCTCAGGTGATCCACCTACCTTAGCATCCCAAAGTGCTAGGATTACAGGCGTGAGCCACTGCGCCCGGTTAGTTGGCTTGTTTATTTAAGCTGGAATGTTATGTATCTTAGTGCTTGTTTTATTTTATTTTATTTTTTTTGAGACCATCTCACCCTGTTGCCCAGGCTGGAGTACAGTGGGGCGATGTTGGCTCACTGCAACGTCCACCTCCCAGGTTCAAGTGATTCTTGTGCCTCAGCCTCCCGAGTAGCTTGGGATTACAGGTGCATGCCACCATGCCTGGCTAATTTTTGTATTTTTAGTAGAGACAGGGTTTCATCACGTTGGCCAGACTGGTCTCGAACTCCTGACTGCAAATAATTCTTCCGCCTCGGCCTCCCAAAGTGCTGGGATTACAGGCATGAGCCACCACACCCGGCCACATTTATTTTAGAAACTTGAACATTAGGAAATCTTAAACAGATGCCATTGTGTATGGAAAATGGAATGTTTTATACAAAACTTTTTTTTTTGTTTTTATGAATTAGTACAATTTAATCTTTAGATTATTTAAACTCTGACTTACCTTGATGAGTAAATAGTGAATGGTTATGGCACTGAGGTGATACAACAAGAAGTGGCTAGATAAAACTATCAGGTAGAGGCTTACTAGCAATACAGATTTTGAATTTATATAGTTTTGATTTATAGAAACAATAGAAATGATTTCTGTTTTCAGTGACATGAAAATGGATATAATTTTCATTAAGGTGATTATCTGGAGAGACAGTATCAATGTTATTTTAATATTCTAAATAAATAACTTTATTTCAGTAGTAAATAACTTTTATTCGCTAGAGGAATGCACTTAAATATGATGTCTTGAATTCCAGGATATGAAAGATGGCAAGTCCAGATAGAATTAAACGGAAGATATTAAAAGCAAAAAAAACAATGCCCCTAAGTTGCCGGAAGCAAGTAGAGATGCTGAATAAGTCCAGGAATGTTGAAGCACTGAAAACAGCAGCAATTGGGAGTAATGTTCCAAGTGGTAATCAGCGTTTCAGTCCTAGTGTCATAACTACCAAATGTAGCCCTTCTGAAAGTGGTGCATCCTCATTGGACTCTAATAAAAATTCAATATCAGAGAAAAGTAACGTATTCTCTCAGAATTGCATAAAACCAGTAGAAGAAATCATTCATTCAGAAACAAAATTGGAACAAGTTGTTTGTTCGGACCAAAAGCCAAGTAAAACAACAGATTCCCCCAGCAAAGTCTTCATAGAAGAGGCAAAAGATTCACTGAACACTTCTGAAAATGATTCTGAGTGTCAGACAAATGTAACAAGATCCCTTTTTGAGCATGAAGGGGCTTGTAGTCTGAAGTCCAGTTGCTGTCCACCCAGTGTATTGAGTGGTGGTGTTCAGATGCCAGAGTCTACAGTAACCAGTACCGTGGATGATAAAACTGACCAGATGGTTTTCCATTTAGAAACAAACTCCAATTCAGAATCACATGGTAAAAGGCAAGGTGACAACATTTTATGTTCAGAAGAGTCAGGTTTTGTGCCTGTTGAGAAAACACCTAATTTAGTGAATTCAGTCACTTCTAACCACTGTGCTGATGACATTTTGAAAACCAATGAGTGTAGTAGAACCTGTCCTTCCAGTATTTCAAATTGTGAAACTGCAGACTCAACATGGCAGTCATCACTTGACACTAATAACAACAGTAAGTATATACTTATGCACCTTTTAGAAAAATTAAAATAGTCAGTTTTCCTTGGGGTATTTTAAAGTCTCAAATATACGAACAAGTAGAATATAGACAGGAAAAAGGTAAATGATGACAACAATATCACAGTATCTTGTTTCTGAACCATTCTTGGTGAGGTGGGGAACAGGTATCCACTATATTAAAAGGGTAATTATTGCAAAGAAGGAATCAATCACTTTTCCTTAAGTACAAAATATCAAAAGGTGGTTTATAGCAATTATTTGGTTCATTTCATAAACATCTCTTCTTATTTTGAAGTTTTATTAGATTAAGAAGGAGGCTAGTTTAAGGAGAGTGGGTTTTAAAAATTGTTGGTAACCCTATTTCTTTCTTTTCTTTCTTTTTTTTTTTCTTTTTTGAGACGGAGTCTTGCTCTGTCGCCCAGGCTGGAGTGCAGTGGCGCAGTCTCGGCTCACTGCAACCCCCACCTCCCAGGTTCAAGTGATTCTCCTGCCTCAGCCTCCTGAGTAGCTGGGATTACAGGTGGGCACCACTACGCCTGGCTAAGTGGTTTTTTTTTTTTTTTTTTTTTTGTTTTTTGTATTTTTAGTAGAGATAGGGTTTCACCATGTTGGTCATGCTGGTCTCGAACTCCTGACCTCGTGATCCACCCGCCTTTGCCTCCCAAAGTGCTGGGATTACAGGCGTGAGCCACCACACCCAGCCAACCCTATTTCTTTCTGTAGAATTGACCTGTAAATCACATGCTAAGTATAAGATGATAGATAATATATTCACACGTGTATATATGTGTGTGTAGAGAAAGAGAAGCACCCCAAATAGTAAAATGAAGTCCTTGGGTTATAACATCATTAAAATAGCAAAAGTGAATTTCATTTGAAGTAGGGTGTTTTGTTAATGAAATAGAAAAAAACTGATTTAATGCTATAAATGTTGTGTTCTTGTCTAGATTACAGAATGGTCTTTTAACAAGATGAATTTAAAATTACTTAAAAATAATAACAGTATCATCTATTTAAAATATGTATAATACGACTGGCTGGGTGCGGTGGCTCATGCCTGTAATCGCAGCACTTTGGAAGGCCAAGGCAGGAGGATCGCTTAAGCTCTCCAGACCAGCCTGGGCAACAGATCCAAGACCTTGTCTCTTAAAAAAAAAAAACAAAAAACAAAAAAAAACCACGCACTGTGCCTAGCAACTATAATCCCAGCACTTTGGGAGGACAAGGCAGGTGGATCATCTGAGGTCAGGAGTTCAAGATCAACCTGGCCAACATGGCGAAACCCCGTCTCTACTAAAAATACGAAAAAAATTAGCCAGGCATGGTGGGGGGCACCTATTATCCCAGCTACTCGGGAGACTGAGACAGGAGAATTGCTTGAACCTGGAGGGGCGGAAGTTGCATTGAGCGGAGATCGTGCTGCTTCACTGTAGTGTGGGCGACAAGAGCGAGACTCCTTCTCAAAATGAAAAAAGAGTACCTTTATATAAAATAACGTAGAACCACTTAAGTCACTATAAATAGAGAATTAAATGGCATAATTTGTTAAGTTTTTGTTCATATATTTGTATTGAATTATTAAGTAAAATTGAAGGGACAGTGTGTCTGAGACCAGAACCCTACCTAAGATAACTCATTTTTTTTTAAGATTAGTTTGTGGGTATGTTTTTATTCAATTGAACATTCTACAAAATGCTGCAGTGTCATATTTTAGTTTTTCCATTTGCTCAGAGGGTCTCTAAGTTAGAGAATTCCTATTTCCTTCTCTTTTTTTCTTCCTTGAAACGGGGTCTCACTGTGTTGCCCAGGCTGGAGTGCAGTGGTCGAGGTGCTCACTGCCACCTCAACTTCCCAGGCTCAAGCAATCCTCTCACCTGAGCCTCCTGAGTAGCTGAGACTACAGGCATGTCCCACCATACCCAGCTAATTTTAAATTTTCTGTAGAGATGAATTTTCACTATGTTGCCCAGGCTGGTCTTGAACTCCTGGCCTTAAGCCATCGTCCCTCCTTAGCCTCCCAGAGTGCTGGGATTACAGACATGAGCCACCACGATGAACTTGTTTTTTTCTTTAAAATATCTTTCTAATTTTTCCATCTCCTCAAGGCCATTATCAAAAGAAGAGAATGTTTTCAGAAAATAAAGAAAATGTTAAACGCATGAAAACTTCAGAGCAAATTACTGAAAATATTTGTGTAAGTTTGGAAAGGCAAACAGCATTCCTGGAACAGGTAAAATATTGGGGCTTAAATAAAACTTTTACTTTTGATTAGTAAAACATGGTAAAAGTTAATTATCTGGTCTCCACAATGACATAACACAGACAACTTTGACTTGATGCAAAGCTGGTATGTGAAAGCCAAGTTATCAGACAGACTGGGGAGAGAGAATTATTTACATCACCAAACAGCTCTGGTTTCTTGAAAATGCTCTCATGCAGAATAACCTAGGGATCATGTGTAGGTAGAGTCCTGTTGCAAAAAGAGAGTGGGCTTTCAGTCAGTATTACACTCAGATTTGTCTGTAAGTCAGACACTGCATGACCTTCAGCTTTGTTAAACAATCCAGTGTCTTTTGTACTAGTCATGGGGTTCTTAGATCTGCAGCTATATCCGTTTGTAGATCTCACCACAACCCAGAAGACTCAACCTGAAAGTCCATTGCAAAGTCCCTCTGCATTCAGGTTTCCTTGCCCTATTTTCCAAACTTAAACGGATATGATGCATTGTCTGACATTTGGCTTTATAGCATCATTAAATACACTTCTTGCTTTCATTGTGGCCTCATTTTACCTCATTGTACTACAGTCTCAATATGTGTCTGATCAATTTTTAGCTGAAGTGTAGCGTGTTTCAGTTCTAGTAGAATGGCTATACTCAGGACGCGTTTTGATGACCATGTTTTCCTATTTCACTACCACTAGAATGCCACCACTATAAATCATTATGTGGTAGACTAATGTCTCCCAGCTGTAATGGACCAAAATGTCCCCATCCAAACTGCCCTGCAACTGTTTCAGAAACAAACACTACTTTTGTAAACAGACCATTACAATTACATAGTTACATATACTATGAATGTGTATTCTTCACCTAATAGTAAGGGAAAATAAAGAGAAAGACTTATACAGAACCAGCTTAAAGGGTGAGTCGGCAGTTTTTCCCAGTCTACCTTTTGGTTTTCTTCAAAGAAGAGCAAAGGAGACACAATAAAAAATATGTAAGTGTTCTTTTGTTGGCAGGGAAAGGGTAGAAGTATGGTAAGCATAGATCCTAGTCCTAAGGACCATGTTATTCAAGAAGAAGGTTGGGGATTCCAGCTGTGTCTTGTTTCCAGTAATTAGTAGCTGAAGTGAGAAGTTTCTGTTTGCTCATTTGTTTGAGGCAGAATCTCACTTTGTCACCCAGACTGGAGTGCAGTGGCACAGTCTTGGCTCAGTGCTACCTCCCCCTCCTGAGCAGTTGGGACTACAGGTGTGCACTAGCATGCCCAGCTAATTTTTTGTGTGTATTTTTAGTAGAGACAGGTTTTGACATGTTGGCCAGGCTGGTCTTGAACTGCTGATCTCAAGTGATCCGCCCACCTCGGCCTCCCAAAGTGCTGGGATTACAGGTGTGAGTCCCCGCACCCAGCCAGAAGTAAGTTCTGATGTGTACATAACCATCTCTAAATAGCTAGCTTTTCCTCACTTCTTATTCCTGCCCAAACAGTTATCTCTCTAAACCATATCTATATGTTTACTTTGTTTGAATCTCAATGAGATAGCCCTCCCCATCATTCTGACATTGTTCTCCCCTACTGAAAGAGTCCTACAGTGATCGTTTCTTAGCCTTTTGAGGTTTCATAAGGAGCATGGCCTGGTTAATTCCAGTTAAATTACTGAAGAGGAAGGGTTTTTCCTTTACAGTCTTAAGTTATTCACTCTACCCACTATCTCAGAAAGTTGGCACAGATTGGAGATAAGTTTATACTTTCTCCAAACTTCAGGCCAGTTTGGCTGCCATCTCCGCTTTGAAACTAAGACTTCAATCTGATTCCCTGTTGATGGGCACATTACCATTGGTAAAAACATTTATGAGGTATTTGATGGAGGTTATTGTGTCTTCCTTCTGTATAAGGAACATTACCATTAAATTAGAACAAATGTATAGTCTAACCGACAGGAGTTACCCCATGGTGGGTACTTAGTCTAAAATGATTAAATTTAAGGACCTGTCCCAATCTGAACCACCAGGGAGTACTTGTTTAAATTGTGGTTTCTTGAACTCATGGTTGAAGACTGTTGTTTTAGGCTACTGCTTTCTTAAACGTACCTGATAAAAACAATTTGTAGTAACTGTTTAGTATACAACTTTCCAGGCTCCTTTCCAAAAGATTGTGTTTGGTGGATCCAGGATGGGGCCTAGGAATTTGATTTTAACAACCATTCCCTGTGATTGTTCCTCACCAAGGATGAGGAACACTGTTAGAGAAACACTGTACAAAACAGTGTCTCCACTTTCAAAACATTTAGATCTGTTTCTCCAAGATTCATGTGGGTATGAGCTTCACATATTGAACCCAGCCAGTGAACTAACAAACATGTGATCATAAAACACCACACGAATAATAGGTAATGGTCATCGGTAAAAATAATAGTATTGGCCGGACATGGTGGCTCATGCCTGTAATCCTAGCACTTTGGGAGGCCAAGGCGGGTGGATCACTTGAGGTCAGGAGTTCAAGACCAACCTGGCCAACAATGGCGAAACTCTGTCTCAGCTAAATATAAAAATTAGCTGGGCATGGTGGAGCATGCCTGTAGTCTCAGGTACTAGGGAAGCTGAGGCAGGAGAATCACTTGAACCTGGTGGGTGGAGGTTGCAGTGAGCTGGGATCACGCCACTGCATTGTAGCCTGAGCAACAGAGTAAGACTCTGTCTCAAAAAAAATAATAATAATAATAATAGTATGTGTTTCTAAGCCTTTTTTTAAACATAATACATTTTGAGCACATTCATTTGCTCACCTGTTTAAAAGTTATGAAAGTAAAGTGACAATCATGTCTAATAATGTAGAGAAACCATGGAAGAAATGTTAGTGAAGCAAGCATTAGAGAAGAGATCAAGTAGACAATGTTGAAGAGTAAGAACGCTTGGAAACAGGAAGGAAGAGCCTTGGGAATGATCAAAATTAAAGAATATAATCATCCAGGTGATATCAATATAAGAGTTTAACGTGGGAACTATGTGTTCTGTTTTGAGCATCATGAAGCAAGATACTGGAGGAAAAAATATGTAAATATTTTAAATACTTTAAATGTAGCATAGCAGGTCATATTAACAAAGACTACATACACTGTGATGAAAATTGCTTACCAGAAGGATACACACTGAGTAAAAAACTACAGTGAATGTTTCTGAATGTATGGTTCAGCAGAGCTGCTCATATCAGTGGCATTGTAGTTATTTTCAATGTATGGCTCAGCAGAGCTGGTCCTATCAGTGGCATTGAAATTATTCTCCCTGAAAATGGGCCAGTCTGTTTTCAAAAAAAAAAGATAATGAAGTTTGTTAATTTTTCATATTATAACTACTACAATTTGTTAGAACGGCATACATGATGCCAGATAACATTGGTAACTACATAATTGTCCTTGGCTTCCCCCCTACTTTTTTTTTTTTTTTTTTTTTCTGAGGTGGAGTCTTGCTCAGTCACCCAGGCTGGAGTACAGTGGCGTGATCTCGGCTCACTGAAACCTCCACCTCCCGGGTTCAAGCAGTTCTCCTGTCTCAGCCTCCTGAGTAGCTAGGACTATAGTCGCCTGCCACAATGCCTGGCTAATTTTTGTATTTTTAGTAGAGTCGGGGTTTCACCCTGTTGGTCAGGCTGGTCTTCAACTCCTGACCTCGTGATCTGCCCACCTCGGCCTCCCAGAGTGTTGGGATTACAGGCATGAGCTATTGTACCCTTCTTTCAGTTTTAGCACCATGCTCTAACTAGCTGAGCTAACCAGCCGATTGATATTTAAATTTTAACAACAAGAAAGCCACGCCCTAAAAAGTTATGGAAGTAGTGGTGATTATCTTGCGTATTTATTTCTTTCATATCAATTCAGTGTTTTCTATTTTATGGTACTCTTTTGCGTATTACTTTATGTTCCTATAAAAATCCTTTGAGTATCGCTTGTTCAACATTTATTATATTATCTACTCATTTGTCAAGAAGGAAAATGAAGCTCAAAAATAATGCGACTGACTAAAGGTAGCTCATTAGTGGTAATGTCCAGTCTCACACTTGTGTAATTTGTTCTATATCTACTACAGACCAACCATTTTCATCAGGCTCTGGTTTTCAGAGTTCCTTTATATGGAATACTAACTAGGAGTTATAGACATTAAAAAATATAAATGGTATATAGTCTTTTAATTGTTTCTATAATGTATAATATGGAATTCAAGTGGAACTCTAGGAAACTAAAGTCAGCATTATGAGAATAAATTTAATTTCTAACATGTCCAGTATACTTAAATATTGGGTGTGTTCTGAGTTTAATATTCAAGTTTTATAAAACTTACTGGTATAGTTATATGAACATACAAATATAAATAAATAAACTATAATTGGTTATAGTAAATCTGGAAAAGAGCATGGCTTTTTTTTTTAAGTAGAAAGTAAAATTGCTTTTAAATTTGAAACGTGGGGTGTTTTGGTTTTTATTTTAAAATTCTAGGTCAGACATTTGATTCAACAGGAGATCTATAGTATAAATTACGAACTATTTGATAAGAAACTGAAAGAATTGAACCAACGCATTGGGAAGACAGAGTGCAGAAATAAACATGAAGGAATAGCTGATAAACTCTTGGTAAGTTTTGATTTCATTTTAGTCCTTTTTAGGGGAGTGGGGGGTGTTCTTGCTCTGTTGCTCAGGCTGCAGTACGGTGGCTCACTGCAGCCTCTGCCTCCTGAGCTCAAGCAGTCCTCCCACCTCAGTCTCCAGAGTAGCTGAGACTACAGGCGCACAGCACCATGCCCTGCTAATTTGGGGGATTTTTTTGTAGAAATGAGGTTTTACCAGTTGCCCAGGCTGCCCTCGAACTCCTGAGCTCAAGTGATTCTCTAGCCTCAGCCCCGCAGAGTGCTGGGACTACAGGTGTGAGTCACCACACCTGGCCCATTTGAGTCCTTTTAAAAGGAAGAATTTGGTGGTATTTTTCATATTCGTAAAGGAAAACAGTAAGGGAAGACATACCTGATTCCTGGCCATTAGCCTAATGTAAGAACATATCATAGACAATGTAATTTATTACAGCTTAGCAATATTGACTTTTGAGAAATATTCATAGAACTGTTAGGCATTCTGTGTCAATTGACAGGCTTAATACTTAGGCAATTTTGGCCGGGCACAGTGGCTTATGCCTGTAATGCTAGCACTTTGGGAGGCCAAGGCGGGTGGATCCCAAGGTCAAGAGATCGAGACCATCCTGGACAACATGGTGAAACCCAGTCTCTACTAAAAATACAAAAATTAGTTGGGCATGGTGGCATGTGCCTGTGGTCCCAGCTACTTGGGAGGCTGAGGCAGGAGCATTGCTTGAACCAGGGAGGCAGATGTTGCAGTGACCTGAGATTGCACCACTGCACTCCAGTCTGTTGACAGCAAGACTCCATCTCAAAAAACAAAACAAAAAAATTACATAGGCAGTGTCTTTTAAATCTAAATATATCCTTTATTAGAACTCATATAACCTGTTTCAAGCTTTTTTCTACTTTTTGTTTTCCTCTTCTAGGATTACTTGCTAACTGATATTTTTACCCACATTAATTTTATTGTAGACCAGTTAGAAGTTTTGTTTTGTTTGTTTGTTTGAGATGGAGTCTTGCTCAGTCTCCCAGGCTGGAGTGCAGTGGTGCGATCTCAGCTCACTGCAAGCTCTGGACTGCAAGTCCCAGTAGCTGGGACTACAGGCGCCTGCCACCACGCCTGGCTAATTTTTTTGTATTTTTAGTAGAGACGGGTTTCACTGTGTTAGCCATGATGGTCTCAATCTCCTGACCTCGTGATCTACCTGCCTTGGCCTCCCAAAGTGCTGGGATTCCAAACGTGAGCTACTGCCCGTGGCCTTTTTTTTTTTAAAAAAAAACAAAAAACAAAAAACAGAGTCTCACTCTGTCACCCGGGCTGGAGTGCAGTGGCGTGATCTCGGCTCACTGCAACCTCCACCTCCCAGGTTCAAGCAGGTGTCGTGCCTCAGCCTCCCGAGTAGCTGGGATTACAGGCCCCTGCCACTACA
>NW_012102732.1:28938-54716 GCF_000951045.1 Mandrillus leucophaeus | reverse complement strand
AGCATAAAATGTTATTTCAAGCTTTTGCATATATTAGAATTTCTCCTTTGGATAGATGTGTAAGTCTTACACAACTACTTTGGCAAATAATTGACCCTCCATCTCTATATGATATATAGCACTCTGGCTTAGTATTTATTTCTTTTCTTTTTTTCTTCTAGGCAAAAATAGCAAAACTTCAAAGACGTATTAAAACAGTATTATTATTTCAAAGGAATTGTTTGAAACCAAACATGTTAACCAGTAATGGAGCCTGTAAGGTTCGTATAAACACACAGGAATTTTAGTAATTTAGTTGACTCATATAAGCGGTTTGATTATAAGAAATGAATATATTTCCAAGCTAGGACAGAAGGTGTAAAGGTAAGTAAGTTTTTACTTAGAGTGTTCCCATGAATCTGTCTCTGGAGAAGACACCCTTAGGTAGTAAATGTCACTTGTATTTCTGTAGTAAAGGGAGCAGAAAGAGGATTGGTGATTGCCAAGATTGTCTTCCCCCACCCGCATTTTATCATGAAAAGTGTCAAATATGTACAGCGAAGTTGAAATTACTTATTTTTAATTATAAAGTTCTGGGGTACATGTGCAAAATGTGCAGTTGCATTACATAGGTATACACATGCCATGGTGGTTTGTTGCACCTGTCATCTACATTAGGTATTTCTCCTAATGCTATCCCTCCCCTAGCCCCCCACCGCCCAACAGCCCCTGGTGTGTGATGTTCCCCTCCCTGTTTCCACATGTTCTCATTGTTCATCTCCTACTTATGAGTGAGAACATGTGTTTAGTTTTCTGTTCTTATGTTAGTTTACTGAGAATGATGGTTTTCAGCTTCATGTCACTGCAAAGTACACAAATTCCTTTTTTTTTTTTTTGACTGCATAGTAGTCCAAGTTACATACATGCCACTTTGTCTTTATCCAGTCTATCATTGATGGGCATTTGGGTTGATTCCTAGTCTTTGCTATTGTAAATAGTGCTGCAGTAAATGTACATGTGCATGTGTCTTTATATTAGAATGATTTATAATCCTTTGGGTATATACCCAGTAATGGGATTGCTGGATCATATGGAAGTTCTGGTTCTGTAGATCCTTAAGGAATCACCACACTGTCTTCCACAATGGTTGAACTAATTTACACTTTCACCAACAGTATAAAAAGCATTCCTATTTCTCCACATCCTGTCCAGCATATGTTTCCCGACTTTTTAATGATCGCCATTCTAACTGGCATGAGATAGTATCTTACTGTGGTTTTGATTTGCATTTCTGTAATGACCAGTGATGAGCTATTTTTCATATGTTTGTTGGCTACATGAATGTCTTCTTTTGAGAAGTGTCTGTTCATATCCTTCACCCACTTTTTGATGGGGTGGTTTTTTTCTTGTAAATTTAAGTTCTTTATAGATTGTGGATATTAGCCCTTTGTCAGATGGATAGATTGCAAAAATTTTCTCCCGTTCTGTAGGTTGCCTGTTCACTCTGATGATAGTTTCCTTTGCTGTGCAGAATCTCTTTAGTTTAATTAGATCCCATTTGTCAAGTTTGGCTTTTGTTGCTGTTGCGTTTGGTGTTTTAGTCATGAAATCTCTGCCCATGCCTATGTCCTGAATGTTATTGCCTATGTTAAAAACAAGAGCTCGGAGTCGCAAAGAAAATGAGCACTCAAACAAAAGATTTCTCAGCAAGGTAAATTTACTTCCACAGAAAGGTGCTGCCTGCATCAGTGATGATCGCAAGAGCACACTGAACAAAGGAAAGCAGGGGTTTTTATTCCTAATGCCATTCCTGTTTCTGTGTCCTCCCGCCATTAATTGGGGTCGGATTGTACAATCCAAACTGATCCCAATTGACTAGATTTAGCATTTAGAATAGGACAAAGAACCAGGAAGTTTATTGTTTGTACCTAACAACTTCAAGTAAGGTGGTGTGGGTCAGCTACAACCATGGTAAATGGAGGCATGCCTGGGTGTGTTAAAGGCAGGAAAGCTTACTTACAAAATAGAGTGAAGGACTAGGGGGGTGAAACCCTTTGAAGAGAAACTGTTCCTAATACTTTTCCTCCTCTGAGAATTTATACATTTTCTTCTTCAAACTTATTTAACATGTCTTGACTTTGCTGTTCTTTTTGATTGTCTAGAAGTAAAAGCTTGTCAGAATAGGGTGGAAAAGAAATGAAGTTTTAGTAGGGTCTGTTTTGTTTTTGTTTTTGTTTTTTGAGATGGAGCCTTGCTCTATCTCCCAGGCTGTAGTGCAGTGGCATGATCTCAGTTTATTGCAACCTCCACCTCTTGGGTTCAAGCCATTCTCCTGCCTCAGCCTCCCCAGTAGCTGGGATTACAGGCACGCACCGCCATGCCCTGCTAATTTTTGTATTTTTAGTAGAGACAGGGTTTCAACATCTTGGCCAGGCAGTTCTCAAACTCCTGACCTTGTGATCCACCCGCCTCGGCCTCCCAAAGTGCTGGGATTACAGGCTTGAGCCACCGTGCCCAGCCAGTAGGGGCTGTTTTTATAAGTTATTGTTTTATTGAACTAATCCAGGAATAGAGGGTATGATAGAGCAGCCAGTGGGAATGAGTACCCTAACTATAATTGCGAGGGAAGTAAAAATAGAAGCCGTGAGTCCTTTCCATTTACCAAACCACCTTTCTAATCATCCTGTAAAGGGTCATTTACCCCAGAATTCCTGGTTTAACTCATTAGATGAGGTAAGACCTTGTAGAGGTTTATTGATTGTTCTATCAGGGGCTGTATTGTTAGGGATGAAGGTACAACATTGGGTTCCTATCATGATACAGACTCCATCTTTTTCTGCTAGTATCATATCTAGTGCCATCCTATTTTCACAGGCCATTTGGCTAGTAGGCCCTAATTGCTTAGCTATTCCTTTAATGGCATCCTTAGTGTAATTGACAAATTGTTGTTGGTTATAGTAGATATAATTTATCAAATCCACGTTTTTATTAACAGTTACCCACCAGAACAAGGATTCAAACCTTGCAGCTGTTTAGTTTCATGTTTTAATTTATCTGGTACCCCTTGTGGGACTCCAATGGTATCTGTATAAACGTGAGAATCAAAAGATCCATGAGGGGCCTCTCTTGTTTTATGGTGTTGTTTTTCCTTTTTCTGGTTGATGGAATGCCAGGGTGAAAGGGATGGCCAATTGAATTAGAGTGCAAGTACTGCTCCAGTTGTTTGGCAGTGTCCAGTAAGGGTCCACCACAGTACTACCATACATCCACTCAAGGATGAGTAAGGGCAGACTGATTGGTAAGCTCTTGGAAAGGCTTAAGCTCACTGCATCCCTTTAGGTCTCCAAGGAAGGCTCAATTTTCTCCCTGTCATGAGAGACACAAAGTAAAATTGGCATCAGAAGATGGAAGCTGGGTGGCCCTCAGGGACTGACCTACAGGGTGCTGGACTTAGGGGAATAACAGAGAAAGAGCTTGGCATGACTTATTACCCCAGGCTGTGGGGTGCTAGAAGAGAGCTACCATACAGTCCATGCCCGGTTGATTTGAAGGCCATGCGAGTAGAAAGGGGACAACCTGGGCCTCTGGCCTACCATGTGCACAAGTGTAACAACTGCTTTTGTTTAGAGTGTTAACAGAATATTCAGTTCATTCCATGCAGGCATTTGCTTCTTGGTATCGAGTCTCAATTGCTAAAGTCTGTTCTAAATCTTTTACTTTTACAATAGCTACTTTAGTTTTGTCATTGGGAAGGGGGTGAGGAGTGGCACCCACTATTTGATTTGGTGGATTTAGGGAAGGTGAAGTGGTAGGAGGTGGAGAATGGTGGACAAAAATGTATTTCAAGGAGGCTATAGGGTCCCTTCCAGCAACATTTGCTCCTAAACCGTAGAGACAGCCTAAGGTGGGCTTAGGGTCAATGGAAGTAGAAGCAGTAGTGGAGATGAGGACTGGGTTACATTGGTAGGACTGACAATTAGAAGGGGTGGTTCATTTAGCGATGTGGAGATAAGGCTTTAGGGCGGCACAGGGACCTTCCGTGAAAGTCCAGCCTTGGTACTGGGTGGTCCAATAAAAATGTTCCCAAGAGCTACAGGATTTCAAGTACCATGCTAGATGGTCACAACGGTGAAAATTAGGGGTGGGTTCTGTGTGTTCTAGAGGACCAGGGCAAAGGTACTTCCCTAAAGAGGCTAGTTACCTTTGGGTTTGTAGGTCCCCACAGGGCATAACAAGACAAGCATCAAATGTAATTGTTTGAGGAAATGATGATCGGGTTACATTGATAATAAAATGTTCCTGGGTAGCTAGCAGAAGAAAGAGGAAGCAAGTTAGACAGGTTAAGCTTTTCTGAATATTAGTTTGGAAGGTGTTGGCCCGGGAGTGATGACCCATGACTCCAAAGGGGGTGATGCCTTTTTCACCTGAGTGTGGTGGGTCTGCCCTTTCTTAACGGTCCAGACTGCTGTCTCAGTGGCTAGGAGCACTAGAGAAGGTCCCTCCCAGGTTGGTTTGAGTTTTTCTTCTTTCCGGCTTTTGATGAAGACATAATCTCCAGATCGACATGGATGCACTGGGAACTCAAGAGGTGGTGTTTGTGCTAAGAGACCCTGGGTCCTAAGAGAAGACAAAGTAGAAGATAAACCAAATATATAATGTCTTTTTGAGGGGCAGTTCGAATTCCGAGCAAGGCAATGGGGAGACAGGTGGTCCAAAGCAATCAAGTTTTCAAAATCAATTTAAATGATTCTTTAAAGTTTGGTTCATTTTTTTCTACCTTCCTTGATGAAGGTGGATGCCATGGAATATGTTATTCACAATTTATTCCTAGAGTTTGAGTAAGCCCTTTAACAATATTTGCAGTAAAGTGAGTTCCATTATCTGAATCAATGTTTTTTATTATTTCAAACCTGGGTACAATATTTTCAATTAATGCCTTAACTAGATTATTAGCAGTTGTGTTTGAAAAGGGAATAGCTTCTACCCAGCGAGTGAGGTGATCTACTATTACTAATAGGTATTTTAGGCAACCAATTGAGGCATTTCTGTATAATCAGTGTGGATACTATGGAATGGTCTTAGTCCTGGACGTCTTCCCTCAAGGGGTGATTTTTTTTAGCGTTTGCTTATTAGTATTCTTACATAATAAGCAACTATCTGTAACTTGTTTGGCTAGGGTATATACTCCTATACACCCATAAACTCTGAGAACTGCATCACACATAGCTTGGTGTCCCCAGTGGGCTCCTTGATGCAGCTAAGACAAGACCTCCCTCATGAGGGGTTTGGATAACATTTCTCTTTGGTCTGTTAATACCCATTTCCCTTCTGAGTTTTCTTTAGCCCCTGTTTTTATTAATTTTTCTTTTTCAGTAGAAGAGAAAATGGGGAATGCGGTAGGGGGAGGAAGGCAAGGAGTTAAGTGAAAAACAGGCCTCTCAGAGGAAAGAGTCACTTGTTTGGCTATTTGATCTGCAAGGTTATTTCCCCGACTTTCAAAAGAAAGGCTTTTCTGGTGTCCTGGGACATGGACAATAGCTATTTATTCTGTCAACTGGAGATTATTTATTTATTTATCTATTTATTTATCTTGAGACAGGGTTTCACTCTTGTTGCCCAGGCTGGAGTGCAATGGCGTGATCTTGGCTCACAGCAATATCTGCCTCCCGGGTTCAAGCAATTCTCCTGCCTCAGCCTCCCAAGTAGCTGGGATTACAGGCATGTGCCACCGTGCCCATCTGATTTTTTTGTATTTTTAGTAGAGACAGGGTTTGTTTGTTGGTCAGGCTGGTCTCGAACTCCCGATCTCGGGTGATCCACCCACTTCGGCCTCCCAAAGTACTGGGATTACAGGCATGAACCACCGCGCCTGGCCCTGGAGATTATTCAATACATGGGTAATTAACTCTTTGTGAACTAGGTCTTGACCTTTGCTATTAATAAGGCCTTGTTTGGTCCAAATTTTTCCAAAAGTGTGAGCTACCCCGAAAGTGTAGTTGGAATCAGTGTAAGTAGTCCCTTCTTGGTTCTGCAAGTGCTTTAGGCTTGATATAATGCAAACAATTCACATGTTTGGGCAGACCATTATTGGGCAGTCTTCCTGACTCTACTTCTTCAAGGGCTTCCCCAACGATTGACTACTGAGTACCCATTATATCTTTTTCCTTCAATTACTTGGGAAGAGCCATCTATAAATAAGTGCTGCCCTGTTTTGAAAGGGGTCTCTCTTAAATTAGGCCTAACTTTTGTATGGTAATTAATTAAATCTAAACACTCATGTTCATGTCTCTTTAGATTTGAATCTCCAGTCAAGAAATCTGCTGGGTTAAGTGAATTATCACTGGATAGTGTTAAATAATCTCTTTCTAACAGGATAGCTTCATATTTTAAGTAAGTTGGTAAGCCACCTTCCTGCCTTTTAAGATGGTTCTAACTTGATGAGGTGTGATTACAACCAACTTTCCACCGAAAGTTAGTTTTTGACTTGTTCCCTCCAGTCTTTCAGGGGTGAAGGAGTGTACAGGTCCTTGCCACCAACATATGGCATAACCTATTTCCTCTTGGGAGGTAGGGCTCTTACAATTAATATGTCCTATTGAAAGCTGACAGAGCCAATCCTCATATGACCCAAACTTTGGCCAGAAAACGGAGGGTTCGAGGATTGGTTCCTGAGTCTAGATGTAACAAAAATATTTTGTCATCTGTTGCTTTTTCTTGTGTTTAGTCCTTTCATTATCTTTCCAATATTTTAACATAAGCCCTAGGGAGCAATCGGGGAATGTTATTCCTGCTAGCATTATCCTTTTTATGCCCTACCTTATTTGGGGTATTTCCCATCTTGGGGGTTTTGTGGTGAGGCTTAATTTTCCCTGTTGGAAATTTCTTGCCTTCCCGACTATTGGAGGTTTGTGTGAGGCTCAGTGACCCCTACTGGAGATTTCTTGCCTTTCCTTTCCTAGAGCCTCCACGGACCCCCACCACTGGAGGTTTCTTGCACTCTTCTCCTTTTGCTTCATCTTCTCTGGCCACTTCCCCAGAGGAAATTTAGGTACCTCTTAACATTGGTGGATCAGTATAAACCCCTTATGGGACCTCTGAAGGGCCACCATAAGCCATATGAGTTGACCACGGAACCGTAGATTGGACTCACTTACTCCGCACAGCAGTAGTGCTTGTTACCATTCACGCGCTTTCAACCTCCAAGATATCCAGACCATCAAGGAAGCACTTCACTGCCCCAGTGGCTTTTCTTACCTTGGTCTGTGCACAGAGTTACCTGGTCGCCATGGTATTTGTAGGCCTTCTCTTCTCACATTGCTGAGATTCCAGGTTAATTCGTCACAGCGGGTGGGTCTCGATCTCCAGCCTTTGAGGCCACTGTACCGAGTCAGTGGGATGCATCCTCTCCCAGAAGATGACTAGAGACCCTTCCCTGGAGGAGAATGGGATCCTGGTCAGGGCCCCCAAATTGTTAGAAATGAGCTGGGAGTCGCAAAGAAAACGAACACTCAAAAGACTTCTCAGCAAGGCAGATTTACTTCTGAGAAGGGTGCTGCCTGTGTCAGTCACAATCACAAAAGCACACCAAACAAAGGAAAGCAAGGGTTTTTATTCCTAATGTTGTTACCGTTCCTGTGTCCTCCCTGCCTCCCCCCCACCTTCCCCGTTAATTGGGGTCAGACCTCACAATCTAAACTGATCCTGATTGACTAGATTTAGCATTTAGAATAGGACAGAGAACCAGGAAGTTTATTGTTTGTACCTATTAACTTTAAGGCAGTGTGGGTCGGCTACAATCTTGGTGGATGGAGGCATGCCTGGGCATGTTAAAGGCAGGAAAGATTACTTATAAAATAGAACAAAGAACAAGGGGGGTCAAACCCTTTGAAGAGAAACTGTTCCTAACAACTAGGTTTTCTTCTAGGGCTTTTATGGTTTTAGGTCTTACGATTAAGTCTTTAATCCATCTTGAGTTAATTTTTGTATAAGGTGTAAGGAAGGGGTCCAGTTTCAGTTTTCTGTATATGGCTAGCCAGGTTTCCCAACACCATTTATTAAATAGGGAATCCTTTCCCCATTGCTTGTTTTTGTCAGGTTTGTCAAAGGTCAGATGGTTGTAGATAGGTGGTGGTATTTCTGAGGCCTCTGTTCTGTTCCATTGGTCTATATATCTGTTTTGGTACCAGTACCATGCTGTTTTGGTTACTGTAGCCTTGTAGTCTAGTTTGAAGTCAGGTAGCGTGATGCCTCCAGCTTTGTTCTATTTGCTTAGGATTGTCTTGGCTATGTGGACTCTTTTTTGGTTCCATATGAAATTTTAAGTATTCTTTTCCAATTCTGTGAAGAAAGTCAATAGTAGCTTGATGGGGATAGCATTAAATCTATAAATTACTTTGGGTGGTATGGCCATTTTCACAGTACTGATTCTTCCTATCCATTAGCATGGAATGTTTTTCCATTTATTTGTGTCCTCTCTTATTTCCTTGAGCAGTGGTTTGTAGTTCTCCTTGAAGAGGCCCTTCACATCCCTTGTAAGTTGGATTCCTAGGTATTCTCTTTGTAGCAATTGTGAATGGGAGTTCACTCATGATTTGGTTCTGTCTGTTATTGGTGTATAGGAATGCTTGTGATTTTCGCACATTGATTTTGTATCCTGAGACTTTGCTTAAGTTGCTTATCAGCTTAAGGAGATTTGGGGCTGAGATGATGGGGTTTTCTAAATATACAGTCATGTTATCTACAAAGAAAAATAATTTGATTTCCTCTCTTCTTATTTGAATACCCCATATTTCTTTCTCTTGCCTGATTGCCCTGGCCAGAACTTCCAATACTATGTTGAATAGTAGTGAGAGAGAGGGCATCCTTCTCTTGTGCTAGTTTTCATAGGGAATGCTTCCAGTTTTTGCCCATTCAGTATGATATTGGCTGTGGGTTTGTCATAAATAGCTCTTATTATTTTGAGATATGTTCCATCAATACCTAGTTTATTGAGAGTTTTTAGCATGAAGTGTTGAATTTTGCCAAAGGCCTTTTCTGCATCTTTTGAGATAATCATGTGGTTTTTGTCATGGGTACTGTCATATCTTTGTTTTCCATCAGTTCAAAATGATTTATAATGTTCCTTGTATTCTTTGACCTGTGAATTATTTGGAAGTGTGTGTTTAATTTCAAAATATTTGTGACTTCTAGGTATTTTATTTTTCTAATACCTGATTTCATTTAGTCAGAGAACATACTATGTAAACCTTAAATTTTGAAAGTTGAACTTATTTTATAGGCCAGCATATTCACTTGATGAATGTTCCATGTACAGAATGTTGGCTGTAATGTTCTGTAAATGTCATGTTTGAGTTAATTGTGCCAAGATAGTTGATAGAGTTTTTTCGACCTTCTACAGCTGTGGTAGATGGAAAAAATGGTCCCTGCAAGATGTCCATGACCTAATTCTCAGAACTTGTGAATATGTTACCTTACATGGTGAAAAGAGTCTTTGTAGGTATTATTAAGTACCTTGAGATGATGGGTAGTTAATCCTGGATTATCTCTGTGGGCTCATTTTAATCAAAAGGGTTCTTACAAAACATGTGGCAAGGTCAAAAGCAGAAAAAAGAAATGGGACAATGGAAGCAAAGGATGGAGAATGAAGTACACTGAAGATGGAGGAGGGCCTCAAGTCCAGAAACAGGAAGCCTCCAGAAGGAAGGCCAGTACCTTGATTTTAGCTTAGTAAAACTGATTTCAAACTTTTGGCTTCTTAAAACTGTGATAAAATAAGCCATGCAGTTTGTGGTAATTTGTTAAGGTAACTTCAGGAAACTTACAGAGAATTTGGTATCGGGAAGTGTGGGGTGCTGCTATAACCAATACCTAAAAATGTGAAAGTGGCTTTGGAGTAGGGTAGTGCTTAGAGACTAGAAGAGTTTTGAGGAGCATGCTTTATAAAAAGGCTAGATTGACTTGAACAGACTCTTAGTAGAAATTTGGAAGTTAAAGACTGCCCGTGGGGGTTAAAAGGAAATGAGGAGCACAGTGGAGAAAACCTACCATGGACTTAATACCTAGATCATAAACAAACTTTTGGTAGAAATATAGACATTAAAAGCATTGTTGGTGAGGACTTGAAAGGAAGTGAGGAACATGTTATTGGAAACAGGAGGAAAGGGGATTTGTGTTATATAGTGGCAGGAAGTTTAATTGCATTGTATCTTACAGTTACATGGAAAGCAGAACTTGTAAACAATGAATTTGGATTTTGTTTGACTTATGAGATTTTATTTCTTCTTTTTATTTTTTGGAGTCAAAGTCTGGCTCTGTTGCCCAGGCTGGAGTGCAGTGGCACAATCTCGGCTCACTGCAACATCTGCCTCCTGGATTCAATCAATTCTCATGCCTTAGCCTCCTGAGTAGCTGGGATTACGGGGCGTGTGAGTTTTCTGAGCAAAGTGTTGAAGGTTTGGCCTGATTTCCTCTTGCTTCTTTTTACAATGTGAGAAAAAGAAAAACTGAAGAAGAAACTGTTTAGCAGAAAGGAATCAGGACTTAATGATTTAGGCAATTCTCAACCTGTCCAGATTGCAGAAGACTCTAGGAGGCTCACTGTCAGAAGAGTATGCAGAGAAAGTCAAGATTTTGGCTGGACACCCTTTTGCTACTGCCTTGGAAGGATCAAATGTCTCAGTATCCAGTCACATGGAGGGCTCTTTGAAAACACTAAGCATAGGACTCTCTTTCAGCAGGAAGTTCCCCTGTTTAGCTTTAGTGTGTAGATCCTGGCCTCTTCTTTTAAGCTGCGATTTCAATGACAGTTTACTTTTCAGAGCTCTTACAGTGCCATACTGCTTAGCTTCACTCTTCTGGCTCCACAGGGTCTCCCATTTAGCCCCTGCAGGTGCCACCTCAATCCCCAGTGCTATTGGGTGGGAAATTCAGGAAAAGTTGGCCTATGGTCACTACCACTGCAACAGATTGGGCCTGCCATTGCCCCAGATGTCAGATGAGCACCCAACTGATAGTGCTGCTGTGGTGAACTGGGCCCCCGATCCTGCAAGTATAGAATTGGGGGGTTAGCCACCACTGCTACAGGTTTGGGGCAACAGACAGGTGCCTCGGCTTCCATGGCACCCAGTACATTTTTGGTCATGCTGTGCCTTGATCCTTTTGAATTAATGTACATATATATTTACATATATATAAAATGCTGCAAATTCTTAACCAAAGCTGAGAACACTGAATGTTTCAGCTTCAAGTTTTAAATAAACTCAGCAATTGGAAGAGCAAGTTAGCAATCTGAGTTATTTTTAGTCTTATTAGAAGTATAACAAAAGTAAAATTTTCTTAAGTTATTAGTTCCTAAAACTTAGTCTAACAGGAATACAGTGTTGTCTAAGTACCTGAACATTTGTTTTTCCTTCTTTCCATCCAAGCTAGGAATTTGATGTATACCATCATTTTTGTTTCTTCAGAGTTTTTAAAAATTCATTTTGGCAGGCAAATCACAATCATGGTCATCAGCCATCGAAATACATGTGATTTAACTTATGTTTTGCCATATGTATGCAAGAATACTTTGAAAATCCTTATTTTGTTTGGAAGGATACGATTGGTAAAGTTCCCCTCAACTGCTTTTTTCTCACGTATTTAATAGGTTGCAAATTCAGAGGCTATGATTTTGGATAAGAATCTGGAGTCAGTTAATAGTCCAGTTGAAAGGCCTTCTGTGAATTATGAGCCTTCTAACCCTTCAGAAAAAGGAAGTAAAAAAATTAATTTGTCAGCAGATCAAAATAAGTCTGTTTCTGAAAGGTAGGTGTTTCTGCAAACATGCATAAATTTATCTAAATCTATAATAATGAATTTTTTCTTCATCACAGTTTTGGATCTTTATAATATTGATTATTCTTAACATTGACTCTTAAAATGTCCTATAGTTTTACTTTTACATATTATACTTCAGTTGTGGGTTTTTTTTGGTTTTAGGGTTTTGTGGGTGTTTTTGAGATAGGGTCTCACTTTGTTGCCCAGGCTGGAGTATACTAGTACAATCACAGCTCACTGCAGCCTCGACCTCCTGGGCTCAAGTGATCTTCCACCTCAGCCTCCCAGGTAACTGGGACTACCATACTGGGCTAATTTTTTGTATTTTTTTGTAGGGGCAGGGCTTCATCATGTTGCCCAGCCTGGTCTGGAACTCCTGGGCTCAGGCAATCTGCCTACTTCTGCCTCTGCCTCCCAGAGGGCTGGGATTACAGGCATGAGCCACTGTACCTGGCCCTATACTTGAGTTTTTAAAAAGAGGAAAACATAAAATCAAAGATAAGTAGATTGAATGATGGCCATTGTTTGAAGAACACCCTCTCCCACAAATAACTATGCGTACACAAGGAGGCTCTAAAACAAAGGAGAAGCATTACAGATCTAAACCATTTATGTTTGTGTTGGGGGATTTAACATGCAGTTGTGACCACATTTTGTTTTAAGCCAGGAAGCCTCTGTGAAGGAGGCATTTAGTTCATGAAGGCAAGAGCCGCATTTCAGTGACACTTTGTAGTGTGACCCCTTATTGATGCATGTGCTGAAACTCATGAAGTAACAAAAAATAAAAAGTGGTAGTGATGGAAGTGAAAAAGACACCATTAAAATAGCACTTTATAGAAAAATATATCCAATTTAGCAGTGGTTTGTGTCTGTTATATGAACAAATCGATCTCATGTTCTATTCTGAAGGAAGAACCCTGGGATTTATAAAACTGAGGTAGCACTCTCAGCCCATGGTGAATGTGCGGATAGGTGTAACAAATGTGTAACTTGAATCTGATGGCTTTAATGGTGAGTTTTATAAAATATTTAAGCAAGAAATAACACCAGCTTTAAGCAAACTCTTCCAAAGAACAGAAAAAAAGGGAATGTTCTTCAGCTCATTTTATGAGACTATCATAACCCTAATACTATTATAAAATCAATTTTAAAATTTTACAGAAATGGAAAATTACAGCCTGCTTTAAACCACAAAATAGATGCAGGTGTCCTAAACAAGATAACTAGTAAACCAAGTTCAATAGTCTACAAAAGTTGAGTTTGACTCAAGAGTATGGGAACCTTGGTTTAACAATTAAACATCAATTCATGTGACTGGGCGTGGTGGCTCATGCCTGTAATCCCAGCACTTTGGGAGGCTGAGGCAGGTGGATCACTTGAGGTCAGGAGTTTGAGACCAGCCTGACCAACATGGTGAAACGCCATCTCTACTAAAAAAAAAAATTAAAAATTAAAAAATTGGCCAGGCACGGTGGCTCATGCCTGTAATCCCAGCTCTTTGGGAGGCCAAGGCGGGCAGACCACCTGAGGTCAGGAGTTCAAGACTAGCCTGACCAACATGGAGAAACCCTGTCTCTACTAAAAATACAAAATTAGGCCGGGTGCGGTGGCTCACGCCTGTAATCCCAGCACTTCAGGAGGCCAAGGTGGATCACGAGGTCAGGAGATCGAGACCATCCTGGCCAACACGGTGAAACCCCGTCTCTACTAAAAATACAAAAAATTAGCCAGGCATGGTGGTGGGCACCTATAGTCCCAGCTACTCAGGAGGCTGAGGCAGGAGAATGGCGTGAACCTGGGAGGCGGAGCTTGCAGTGAGCCGGGATCTTGCCACTGCGCTCCAGCCTGGGCAACAGAGCTAGACTCCATCTCAAAAAGAAAAAAAAATACAAAATTAGCTGGGCATGGTGGTGCATGCCTGTAATCCCAGCTACTCGGGAGGCTGACGCAGGAGAATTGCTTGAACCCAGGAGGCAGAGGTTGCAGTAAGCCAGGATCACACCATTGCACTCTAGCCTGAGCAACAAGAGCAAAACTCCATCTCAAAAAAAAAAAAAATTAACTAGGCATGGTGGCACGAACCTGCAGTCCCAGCTACTCGGGAGGCTGATGCAGGAGAATTGCTTGAACCCAGGAGGCAGAGGTTGCAGTGAGCTGAGATCACGCCACTGCACTCCAGCCTGGTCAACAGAGTAAGACTTTCTCAAAAAATAAAATAAATAATGTGATTTGCCTGGAGAAAAACCATTATCAACTCACAACTCACTATAGATACAGGACTTGATAAAATACCCATTTATGATTAAAATAAATTCTTGGCAAACTCAGAATAAGAGGTAACTTCTTTAATCTGACAAAAATTATCTACAAAAACCCTAAGACAAATCTGATGGTGAAACATTGGAAGTGTTCCTTGGAGATACAAAAGAAAGACGCCTGCTGTCACCATTTTATATAACATACTGAATGTCTTAGCTAATGCAAGAATGCCAAAAAATTGGGGGAAAAAGAAAAATACAAAGTATAGTAAAGAAGGAACAATATTATTACTATTTTTGGGTGACTGGGGTGTGTATGTATGAAATCCAGTGAAGCCTACAGATTATTAAAATTAATAAGAGTAAAAGAAGATTGCTGAATTCAAATATCTAAGAAATCTTTTGTATTCCTTTTGAGAATACAAGGTAGAAACAATTAGGAAATAAAATTTTGGAAAAGCTGTAATACCATTATAGAAGCCCCAAAACTTATCAGGTACCTGGGAATACATTTAATAAGACAAACAATAGCTGAAGAAAATATAAAATGTTAGATATTAAAGAGAAAGCAATTTAAAAGATATACTATATAAATATAATACTCCTTTGTCCACATCATAGAGTACAATTTCAGTCAGTATCTCAGTGTGTAATTTTATAGAACTTAACGTGATTCTAAAATGCAATGGGTTCAGAGCTCAGGATACTGTTTAGAGAAACAAAATGGAAGGAATTTGCCGTCAGATGTTAGGATATTACAAAGCTACAGTAATAGCAGAGTATGAGATAGGCACGTGCTAGACAAGTAGATCAGTGTAACAGTAGAGAGTCCAGAAACCCATGTATGTATGTACGTGTGATATGTGGTGGAGACTGTGTGGCAGTCAATCATTTGGGAAATGATTGACTTTTAGTAAATGGTACCATCTTGTTTGCTGTTTATGTTGGGGGAAATATGAAATTGGACCCCTATGTAAAGCTATAAAAACAAACTCATGTGGATTAAGGAACTAAAAATATCTAAAGGAAATTATAAAGCTTTTAGAATATGTATTATAAAGCTTTAGATATTAGAATTATATTAGAATAGAATATTAGAATATTATAATTATAGAGCTTTTAGAATATATAATGTCTTCATGAACTTGGGTAGGGAAAGATTTCTTAAGATATAAATGCCCTTGCCATAAAAGAAAAATGGATTAATTTTACCACATTAAAATTAGAAACTTCTTTTCTCAAAAGGCACTATAAAGATAGTGAGAAGACAGGCCATCCGAGTTGAAGATACTCGCAGCACATATACCTGTAGAGGACTAGTACGCAGAATATATATAAAGAACTTCAACAAGTCAATGAGTAAAAGCCAAATAATACAAAAGAAAAATGGGCAAAAGACTTGTGCATCCACTTCACAAAAGAGGAGTTCGAAATGGCCAATAAACATATGAAAAGGTGTTCATTAGTAATCAGGGAAATGCAAATTAAAACCACAATGAGATATCATTTCATATCAGGTAAGGAAAAAATACATTTAAAAATCTGACTACTGGGTATTGGTGAGGTTTTGAAATAAAGGAAGTTGTATTTAATATTTTGTTGTTGGGTGAGTAAATTGGTATAGTAGTCTAAAAGAAAATTGGCATTATCTGGAAATATCAAAGATATGAATATCCTTTGACCTGGCAGTCCCATCTCTTGATATTCCCTAGTTAGAGGTATGCCTATTGCATGTTGATATGCCATAGAATATATGTATAGGAATGTTTATTAGCAGCATTTTTTATAACGGCCAAAAACTGAAAGGAAAGTGTCCATCTACAGTTGAAAAGGAAATTACAGTAAATCTGTACAGTGGAATGTTGTGCATCAATGAAAATGAAGGAACTGCAGTCACATGCAACAGTATGGATTATTCCCACAAAGTATGATTGGAAAGCAGACACAAAAGACGTGTATGATTCCATTTAAATGAAGTTCAAAAATAGCCATAAAGCAAAGTGTATGATTCAGGGATCCTAAGCTGCATAGTAAATTTAGAGAGTAAAACAAGGAGATTAGTACCACATATGCCATTTATGGTGAGGAAGTTTATGATACAGGATAGAGGCATATGGATTTCTTAAGTGCTGATAATTTAAAATTTTCTTACCTGAATATGGCTGCACGGACACTAGCATTGTATTTAATCAGCAAAGTGATGTATGCTTAGTGTAATCTGACTGATGTGTGTGGATTTATAATTACAATCTTACTATCTGTTTTCTATTTGCCCAGTTTTATGGTCCTTTTCCTCATATGTATCTGTCTCTCTGTTTTAGCCGTCTTTTGAATTAATCTTTTTTTCCATTCCCCATTACCTTGTTAATTTTACCGTTTTCATTATTCCCTTAGAAGTTATCCTGATGATATGTATTCTTTACTCATTGGAGTACTACTTCTGCTCTTTTATAGACAATGCTTGATCTTAGAATACTTCAGCTTTGTTTACTGTTTTCCCCATCTTATGTGTTTTTGTGCACTTCAATTTTACATTAAGTCCCAGAGGATGACTACTATGTACCATCATTGTTTATTTAGAGTTACCCACATATTTATGTTTTCTCTTGCCCATTTCTTCCTGTAGTTTCATCTTTCCATCTGGGCTCATTTTTTTTTTTCCACATGAAGATCTCTATTTATTATTTCTTTTGCTTTTAATTCTGCTTAGAAAAAAATGCGGTCAGTTTTTATCCGGAAATGACTTCATGTTGTCTTTATTTTTGAAGGGTATGTTAACTTGGGTATAGAATTATAGGTTGGCAACTATTTTCTTTGAGCACTGTTATTTTCATCACATTGCTTTCCGACTTCTATTTCTGTTGAAATGTTTTAACATTTGTTTTAGTTTTGCTTTTTCGAAGATATGTCTCCAGCTGCTTTTAAGATAATCTACTTTGGTTTTCATCAATATACTATTAATATAAGATGTTAGGTGGTGGGGAGTATACTTGGCCCTTCTTGAATCTGTAGCTTGATACCTTTCATTGTCTTGGGAAAATTATTGATATTGCTTCAGATATTGCTTCTGGAGCATTCCATGTCTTCTCTCTTACTGGTTTCTAATTATGTGCTTTTCTATATACTGCATCTGTTTTGCTCTAGATACTTTTGTCTGGGTATCTTCAACTAACCTGTATCGTGTTCCAGCTTATTAATCCTAATCCTTTCTTTTACTTGATCCAAGTAGCTATTAAACTCATGTATTGAATTCTTAATTTCAATTTGTATATTTTTCAATTCTTGGTTATTTTTTACAGATTCACATTCTCTGGTGAAATTATTTACCTTGCCATCCATGTGTTGAACATTTTAGTCACTGAGATTTTCAGATCTATTTCTGACAACTCTCCTATCTGGGTCACTTTGAATTCTATTTGTGTTTGCTGTTTTACATCTTTGTCCTGTCTGTTAGGACAGTTGCTAATTTTGTGTTTGATTACTGGATATTGTATATTGGAAATTGTAAAGGCTCTGAATGATGTCTTCCCCTAGACTAGACTCACCCTGTACTCTGGAAAGCAGCAGAGAGACACAGCACCTGTGCTGGATTTTAGATATGTCCACAAATTTTCAATACCCCTCCTTTAAAATGTGGAGCCTAATTCCATCTTGGACTATACTTAGTGACTCACTTCTAATGCATAGAATATGGCACAAGTGACATTATTTTAGTAGATCATAAAATACATTAGCTTCCTTGTTCTCTCTTAGATCACTTGCTCTGGAGCAAGTGACTACAGCACCTGCCAGCATCCTGACTGCAACCTCATGAGAAAACGTGAGCCAGAACCGTTGACTCCACGACTTCCTACTTATTTACCCACAGGAATTGAGATAATGAATGTTTGGATTTTTAGGCCATTATGTTTTGGAGTAAATTATTATGTGGCAATAGAGATATAGTATAACATTTCAATCTATTCAGAAATTGAGCAGAACTGAGGCTGATCTGCAGATTTTATAAGACTTGGTGATTTCTTATTTTCCCCCATTCTTGTGTTACAGCCCTCTTGCCTGGGATATGGTCTGTGGCTCCCCTCCTATTGCTGGTCTTATATTCCAGTTCTTGGCTCCTCAATACCAGCCCTCTGTGATTTCAGTCACTTTTTGCTTGGTTTCATAGCATCCTGTGTGCCTGAGTTGACAAATGCCTTGAGAGAAGAACACTGGCCAAGTGTCTAGCTCACGTCTCTTGGATCTTGGTCTCTCTAGTTATTGGTCTCTCAGGTTATGGCTGCCTCCACAGCTTTCTAATGTCTTCAAATAGATATTTTTTCCCCCAATTTTTCAGATTCCTTAAGTGTGGGGCTCCATCATAGCTGTTCTACATGTCATTCATGTACTTTTGTATACATTATCTATTTTTAAATTTTTAAAAACATTTAAGAAATAAAGGAACCCTTACAAAGGAAAAAAGACATATATTGTTCCCCCTGTTAATATCCTGGCTCTAGAGAAAACCGGATTTTATCATTGTTTTTTCTCATGCTCCAGGTATTGAAGGAATTAGTGCCACTGTTGTCTGTGTCTATAGTATGGCTGGATTTAGAAGTTTAAGCATTTTTGTTTTTAGAGTCAAGAGGAAATGGGAAAGGCAATAACAACTGAGCTGCAGAAGCTCATAGAAGAGAAAGTTTATGGCCCAAAACACATGACAAAAATGAAACTTGCTTAAGTTGGAAGAAAATGCCTTTATATGCAATTACTTCCAAATAGTAAGCAGCAGGGTCTAAGGCACCCAAGAGCAGACCATTTCACCAATACTGATTGAATAAAATATTAATACGGCCTAAAAAAATCTCGCATTGAATTTCATGTGATAAAGAAATGTTTACAGAGATAGAAAGGGGGACAGGAAGGAGTTACGAGCCACAGTATCTTAAGAAAGTTACTACTATTTTGCATGTGTTCCTCCATACTCATTCTTTTGTTGCTGCTGCTGTTGATGTTGTTGATGTTTGGGAGACGGAGTTTCGCTCTTTTTGCCCAGGCTGGAGTGCAATGTGGCACGATCTCAGCTCACTGCAACCTTCACCTCCCGGGTTTAGGCGATTCTTCGGCCTCAGCCTCCTGAGTAGCTGGGATTACAGGCATGTGTTGCCACGCCCGGCTAATTTTGTGTTTTTAATAGACATAGGCTTTCACCATGTTGGCCAGGCTGCTCTCGAACTCGTCACCTCAGGTGATCCGTCTGCCTCAGCCTCCCAAAGTGCTGGAATTATAGGCGTGAGCCACCACGCCTGTCCATCCTACTCATTCTTTATTAAAATTTTTTTAATCCTAATAATAAATGTATCCCTCTTTTACAGATGAGGAAATCAAAGCAGAGTTTCTTGCCCCAAAACACTCAAGTAGTAAATGGCAGAGCCTGGATTTGGATCTAAACATTCTGTCTTCAGAACCTATGCTCTTACCTACTACATGATAACAATGCCTGGAGAAATGAATTACTAATTTTAGACATAGAAGTGTTTCTCCAAGGTAAACTACAAGTAGATAACATATGTTAGTCACACTCAGGCTTCCATAAAAATTACCAGTTTCCTCAGTTTTCCTACCAGATGTGGTTCATTAAAAAAGAGCTGGGCTGGGCACGGTGGCTCACGCCTATAATCCCAGCATTTTGGGAGGCCGAGGCTCCTAAGCTCAGGAGTTTGACACCAGCCTGGGCAACATGGTGAAACCCCATCTCTACTAAAAACACAAAGAATTAGCTGGGCGTGGTGGTGTGCGCCTGTAGTCCCAGCTACTCGGGAGGCTGAGGCAGGAGAATTGCTTGAACCCGGGAGGTGGAGGTTAGAGTCACCTGAGATCGCGCCATTGCACTCTAGCCTGGGCGACAGAACGAGACTCTGGCCCAAAAACAAAAAAGAGCTTTCACTGGTAGCAGTTAATTGAATAGTTTCATATCATTACATCAAAATCTAGTGGAATTCCAGTTAGACTATAAGTTTGCCGTTTTACAAATGGATTTTTCAGGATAAGCATTAACAGCTTTATATACAGACATAATTTTAAAAATAAAGTTAGTTGACATGTAATATCTACTGAAAGCTGCATGAACAGTGTGTTAGCCTGATGAATTTTCACAAAGTGACAAATGACCCAGATTAAGAAACACCAATGGCATCCAGCCTGCCTTATACGTGTTCTCCTAGTCATCAGTCTTCTAACACCATAAATTGTTTTTGCTTTGTTTTTGCCTTTATAGAAATGGAATCATACTCAGTGAGCTCTTTTATGTCTTCTTTCATCCCACATTATGCGTTGTGAGATCCATCCGTGCTGTTGCTATTCAGCAGTTTATTCATTGCTATATAATATCTATCATATGAATATGCCACAATTGTGTAATATCTATCATATGAATGTGCCACAGTTAATCTGTTTAGTTCATGGCCATTTGGATTGTTTGCAGGTTGGGGAAAGTATAAATGGTGCTGCTGTGAACATTCTTTTACATGTCTTTTGGTGAATGTACATACATACACTTCTGTTGGACATATGCCTAGAAGTGGAATTGCTAGGTCATAAGGTATGTGTATCTTGAGGTCTGATACCACCAACCAGTTTACCAAAGAAGTTGTACCAAGTTATACTCCCACTATAAGTACAGATTTTTGTTGCTGCATATCCTTGCCAACTCTTGGTGGTATCTCTTTCTTTTTAGCCATACTGGTGTATAGCATCACATTGTGGTTTTAATTTGTATTTCCTTCTAATAATGAAAATTAAGCGAATTTACATGTTAGCCATTTGGATATCTTCTTTTATGAAGATTTTTGCTTTGTCTTTTCAAGTTTTTTTAACAGATACATTTATTATAAATACTTTCCTGACCCAAAGTCATGTTGTTTCCCTGATGGTGTCTTTATATGAACCGACTGTACTTAATTTCAGTGTAGTCTTTTTTTCATAGACTGTATGAATGCTCCATCTTCCATATTTTTAAAATTATTAATCATAGTTGTTTTAATGCTCTTGTTTTAACTCCAGTATTTGGATCACCTGTGCATCTGTTCCTATTGTTTTTCTGTCAGTTTCTGGTTTTTTGTTTGTTTGTTTTGGCATGCTTGATAGTTTCTGAAAAATTGTTGAGGCTCTAAGTGATGTCTTGCCATAAGACAAGGCTAATCCTCTGCTTGCCAAAAGACAAGGCTAATCCTCTGCTTGCCAAATAGAGTAGGGGTCTGATCACCTAATCTACTCGGGGAATGGTATCACAAGCCTTGTAGTAATCTTGGTAAGGCTCCTTCTACCTCTAGTTCATTCTGGTCTCTAAGACATAGCCTACGATGGATCCCATCTGAAAGTTTGGACTGTTTGCCAGGGCTCCTTCACCTTGGTGGGTCCCAAATATTATTATTTACCTCGTAAATATAGTGAGACTGCCAAAAATTCTTCCTTTTTAAAGACTTTTTGCTCAGTTTCTTATACTCTCAAATAGCATTAATTGGAAGTACTGTAGCTTCAACCAAAGAAAAATTAAGTGAAGGATTTTGAGATTGATAAAGTATTTTGACTGTCATATAATGAACATCTGAGAAGAATTACTTAAAATTTTCTTACAGATTAGCAACGAAAAATACAGCTATCAGTCTTTCATCCAATTTATGACTATTACTAGAAGACAAAAATATATATAAAAGAAATTTGACAATTTAGAGGGTAAAAGTGGATAGAAAATCAAATATTCTTTTTTTTTTCTTTTTTGAGATGGATTCTCTGTCTGTCACCCAGGCTGGAGTGCAGTGGTGTAATCTTGGCTCACTGCAACCTGTGCCTCACGGGTTCAAGCAATTCTCCTGCCTCAGCCTCCTGAGTAGAGCTCCCACCACGCCTGGTAATTTTTTGTATTTTTAGCAGAGACGGGGTTTTGCCATGTTGTCCAGGCAGGTCTCGAACTCCTGACCTCAGGTGATCCAACCACCTCAACCCCACAAAGTGCTGGGATTACAGGCGTGAGCCATGGCACCCAGCCAAAAATCAAATATTCTTTTTTTTTTTTGAGATGGAGTTTTGCTCTAATTGCCCAGGCTAGAGTGCAATGTCACGATCTCGGCTCACCACAACCTCTGCCTCCCAGGTTTAAGCGATTCTCCTGCCTCAGCCTCCCAAGTAGCTGAGATTAAAGGCCTGTGCCACCACGCCCAACTAATTCTGTATTTTTTAGTAGAGATGAGGTTTCTCCATGTTGATCAGGCTGGTCTCGACCTCCTGACCTCAGGTGATTCTCCCACCTCCACCTCCCAAAGTGCTGGGATTACAGGCTGAGCCACCGCGCCTGGCCCAAATCAAATATTCTTAATAAAATTTAGATTTAAATATTTGTGTTTCTTAGTTAGAAATAATGGCAAATGTTAGAGTCCCACTGAGAAATGTGGTATTTAAAAAGTTGTTGAATTTGTGTTTTTTTAAATCTGCATGGAAAACTGTTGAGCATGAACTGAAAAATGAACATGATTCTTGCCTCTCCCCGTGCAGTCAACAGCTACAGGAACTGACATTTTGCTGTAAACAAGGCAAATTGGGCTAAAAAAAAATTGTTTTCAGATACTGTTCAACCAGGAGTTCAGGATCATGACTGGTAAAAGGAATGAAATGAACTCTACCATTGTCCCAGCTTACTGCCTGGAGGCATTTTCCAGGTCAAGAGCAGGGATGGAGGAGGGATTCCAAACAGAGCCTTGTGGTCTTGCTGAGTTTAGGTCAGAGATTGGAGAGTCTGAGTTGGCTAGAAGTTATGAGGTGGAACAGTGAAGAGAAAAAAATTTAGATAGAGCTCTGAAGATCTGCAAAGGGTCCTTGAAATATTGGCTGAATACAGATCTGCATGCAAAAGATGAAACTACGAGAGACTGGGGAAAGAACTATTGGAAAGAAGGCCAAGTGATTGATCCCTAGAAGTCATACATCTTCTTTTCCCTCTGGCTAGGAGGATTGGGAACATTTTGCTTTCCCCTTGGCTAAAATGAAGAAAATCTGTAATCAGAAGTAACAGGTAGGGTCCACAGATGGGGATTGCTTTAGTGGGGCTCAATTAGTCCCAGAGATTGCAAAGAATCTATACACAGAAAAGCCAAAATCAAGCTTCAAAGGAATCAGGGTAATCCTAAGTAATTTAATTGCATGCCAGAACAAAGTCTAACACTCTTTTGAAGGAATGGAACAACATCCATTACCCAACAGCATAAATTTTACAGTGTCTGACATCTAATGAGAAATTCCCAGGCATGCAACATAGTAAAAAAAAAAAAAAAAAAAAAAATGGCCCATTAACAAGGAGAAGAATGAAGTGATCTACCTAGAAATAATTTGGACTTAGCAGATGACATAGAAGAGCTATTGCCAATATATCAGTGAAATAGGCATAGAAAATGTTCAGCCTAAAGCATGGAGAGGAAAAAGACCGAAAAAACAATGAACAGAGCATCAGAGACCTATGGAACAGTATCAAGGAGTCTAATACACATATTATTGGAGTATCACTAAGGCAGGGGCTGAGCAAATGTTTGAAGATACAATGTCTGAAAATTTTCCATAGTTGATGCAAACTCTCAATCCATAAATGAAAAAAAAATTCAAGCAGAAGAAACATAAAAGCATACAAAACCACATCATCAGATTGCTGAAAGTCAATGAGGAAGGGAAGATTTTTAAAAGTAGCCTCACAAAAGACACATCACATAGAAAGGAACAGAAAGTCTGACTAACATGGAGAAACTACATCTCTGCTACAAATACAAAATTAGCCTGGCATTGTGGCGCATGCCTGTAATCCCAGCTATTCAGGAGGCTGAGGCAGGAGAATCAGTTTGAATCCAGGAGGCAGAGGTTGTGGTGAGCCGAGATCGTGCCACTGCACTCCGGCCTGGGCAACAAGAGCGAAACACCATCTCAAAAAAAAAAAAAAAGGAACAAAAAGTAGAATGGCACCAGACTTCATGCTGTAAGCTGAAGACATCTCTAAAATTGAGATCATAGATACTTCTAAAGTATTGAAAGGTTAAAAAAAAAAAAAAAAAAAGTCCATTCAGAATTCTATATGCAGTGAAAATATGTTTTCAAAGTGTAGGGGGAAAATAGATTTTTTAAGCCAAAAAAAGGTGAGAAGAATACATCAACAGACCTACACTACAAGAAATTTTGGAGATTTTTCAGGCAAAAGGAAAATAGTATTAAATAGAAATTTGGATCTGTACAAAGTGATATAGACTGACAGACATTGTAAATATGTAGGCAAATAGAAAATATTTTTGTTTCTAAAATAGTGTATACACACACGCACTCTATATGGAAACACTACATCCTATATATGTACAATATATAGTTTAGAAATTATATATATACACACATACAAGCAAGAAACAATTGGAATTTTAAATTTAAAATGGATACCATTTACAATAACTTCAGAGATCATAATATATTTAGGAATAAACCAAAACTACCTAACCTAAAACTACAAAGTATTACTGAAGAAATTAAAGGAGACCTGAATAAGTGGTGAGATATATATGCAACTTTCATGAATTCATTAAGATGTTACTTCACCCCAAACTGTATATCTATCAATGCCTCAGCCATTTTTGTAGAAAGTAACAAACTAGTTAAAAACTTAAGGCCAGGTGTGATGGCTTACACCTATAATCCCAGAACCTTGGGAGGCCAGGGCAGGAGGATCACTTGAGGTCAAGAGTTCAAAACCAGCCTGGCCAACATAAAAAACATTAAAAAAAATTTTTTTTGTTTAAAGTTAGCCAGGCCTGGTGACACATGCTGTCTTCCCAGCTACTTAGGAGGCCGAGGTGAGAGGATCCTTTGAGCCCAGGAGGTCTAGGCTTCAGCAGGATACATTTACACCACTGCACTCCAGCCTGGGATACAGCGCAAGAGTTTGTCTCTTAAAATAAAATATTTTATATACATTGAAAATGCAGAGACCTAGAAGATGAAAACAATGTTGGGAAAGAATAAAGTTAGAAGACTACACTATCTTTGTTCAAGACTTAACTATAAAGCTGTAGTATTAAGACAGTGTTGTTGGCATAGAGATAGGCATGTTGACCAATGGGCACACTAGAGAGTACACATGCAGTTCATTGGTTTACGACAAAGGTACCAACGTAGTTTAACAGGAAAAGATGTTCTTTTCAACAAATGTTGCTGGAATAGAGGGAAAAGTGAACCTCAGCTCTTATTTCATACCATAAACAAAAATTAACTCAAAATGGATCATACACCTAAGTACAAACAGTAAAAATATAAGATGTCTGCAAGAAAATGGTATAATTGAACTGGGCACGGTGGCTCACGCCTGTAATCCCACCACTTTGGGAGGCCAAGGTGGGCGGATCACCTGAGGTCAGGAGTTCAAGAGAAGCCTGACCAACATGGTGAAACCCTGTCTCTACTAAAAATATAAAAGTCGGGCATGGTGGCATATGCCTATAATCCCAGCTACTCAAGAGGCTGAGGCAGGAGAGTCACTTGAACCCAGGAGGCAGAGGTTTCAGTGAGCCCAAGATTGCGCCATTGCGCTTCAGCCTGGGGGACAAGAGCAAAACTCCATCTCAAAAAACCAAAAAAGTCACTCATAAAAGAACAGGGTCAAAATGGCTTGAAATATTCTATAACCATAATCAGCATCATTTATCATCATTGCCTCAATTAAATTTGTGGTCA
>NW_012102732.1:27079-28078 GCF_000951045.1 Mandrillus leucophaeus | reverse complement strand
TTGAACTGGGCACGGTGGCTCACGCCTGTAATCCCACCACTTTGGGAGGCCAAGGTGGGCGGATCACCTGAGGTCAGGAGTTCAAGAGAAGCCTGGCCAACATGGTGAAACCCTGTCTCTACTAAAAATATAATAGCCAGGCGTGGTGGCATGTACCTGTAATCCCAGCTACTCGGGAGGCTGAGGCAGGAGAATTGCTTGAACCTGGGAGGCAGAGACTGCAGTGAGCTGAGATCATGCTACTGCTCTCCAGCCTGGGCAACAGAGCAAGACTCCGTCTCAAAAAAAAAAATTAACCTTACATTTCCAATGATAACATTTCTCAAAAAAAAAATTTTTCTCTCTGTCAAAAATAGCCATCTTGTTTGGCTCATAATTTCTTATCCAAAATTCCCCATTTTCATTTCATTTTCTAGTATGTTAGAGTATTTGCATCGTAATTTTAAAGCTTTGCCTCCACTTATAGCTACTTACTTGTCCCCACAGTTTGGGCTGTTAAGATTGTGAATCAGAGAATTACAAAGGATGTTAATCATTTATCTTAGGCTTCCTACTGGTTCCAGGAAGGGCGCTTCTCACCCATGTCAGGCAGTTGTAGTCTAAAGATACTGTGAATTAAAAGTGCGTGCATTTCCAACTGTATTTTCTCATGCAAATTTCTAGGTAGAAGGATTTTCAAAGAAAGAGTTACTAATATAGTTGCCAAGTTACAGAAAGAAAAATGGCTTGACCCAAAGTTACATTTTTAAAAAAAAATTCATTCAGTCTTTGGAATAGGTAAAGGCAATTGAGTTACTTTTTATCACTATATAATTAACAGCTAATTAGCATCCCCATTATTTTGTTTTAGCATTCATATTTCACAAAGCTCATAAATATTGTGTAATTAATTTGTCAAATGTCTCATTTCTTTCAGATACCAGAAAAACTACATCAGGAAATTCTAGCAGTTCTCCTAATGCTGAAGTTACAGTAAGTAAGAAATACTAACTCTGTATA
>NW_012102732.1:3605-22604 GCF_000951045.1 Mandrillus leucophaeus | reverse complement strand
AATATATAGTTTAGAAATTATATATATACACACATACAAGCAAGAAACAATTGGAATTTTAAATTTAAAATGGATACCATTTACAATAACTTCAGAGATCATAATATATTTAGGAATAAACCAAAACTACCTAACCTAAAACTACAAAGTATTACTGAAGAAATTAAAGGAGACCTGAATAAGTGGTGAGATATATATGCAACTTTCATGAATTCATTAAGATGTTACTTCACCCCAAACTGTATATCTATCAATGCCTCAGCCATTTTTGTAGAAAGTAACAAACTAGTTAAAAACTTAAGGCCAGGTGTGATGGCTTACACCTATAATCCCAGAACCTTGGGAGGCCAGGGCAGGAGGATCACTTGAGGTCAAGAGTTCAAAACCAGCCTGGCCAACATAAAAAACATTAAAAAAAATTTTTTTTGTTTAAAGTTAGCCAGGCCTGGTGACACATGCTGTCTTCCCAGCTACTTAGGAGGCCGAGGTGAGAGGATCCTTTGAGCCCAGGAGGTCTAGGCTTCAGCAGGATACATTTACACCACTGCACTCCAGCCTGGGATACAGCGCAAGAGTTTGTCTCTTAAAATAAAATATTTTATATACATTGAAAATGCAGAGACCTAGAAGATGAAAACAATGTTGGGAAAGAATAAAGTTAGAAGACTACACTATCTTTGTTCAAGACTTAACTATAAAGCTGTAGTATTAAGACAGTGTTGTTGGCATAGAGATAGGCATGTTGACCAATGGGCACACTAGAGAGTACACATGCAGTTCATTGGTTTACGACAAAGGTACCAACGTAGTTTAACAGGAAAAGATGTTCTTTTCAACAAATGTTGCTGGAATAGAGGGAAAAGTGAACCTCAGCTCTTATTTCATACCATAAACAAAAATTAACTCAAAATGGATCATACACCTAAGTACAAACAGTAAAAATATAAGATGTCTGCAAGAAAATGGTATAATTGAACTGGGCACGGTGGCTCACGCCTGTAATCCCACCACTTTGGGAGGCCAAGGTGGGCGGATCACCTGAGGTCAGGAGTTCAAGAGAAGCCTGACCAACATGGTGAAACCCTGTCTCTACTAAAAATATAAAAGTCGGGCATGGTGGCATATGCCTATAATCCCAGCTACTCAAGAGGCTGAGGCAGGAGAGTCACTTGAACCCAGGAGGCAGAGGTTTCAGTGAGCCCAAGATTGCGCCATTGCACTTCAGCCTGGGGGACAAGAGCAAAACTCCATCTCAAAAAACCAAAAAAGTCACTCATAAAAGAACAGGGTCAAAATGGCTTGAAATATTCTATAACCATAATCAGCATCATTTATCATCATTGCCTCAATTAAATTTGTGGTCAGTATTGCTACTGGAGAGATACAGGAGCAGTTCTTTTTAAAATAATTTTCTTTGTTATAGTTTTCTACCTTTAGGAGTCCAGGTGTCTTTATGGGTCTTAATAGATTTCCATCATTAAATGATGTTTCATTTTTATAGAAGCAAGTATATATGCTCAAATGAATTTGCATGTTTTATACATTTATGTCCATTGTATATTTATATGTATTTTGAGTCATTGTGAAGGACCCATAAAACGTGGTAGGGATGTAATTACTGGATTTTGATGAACCTTTGGTCATATAACTGAATTGGTAATAAATGGAGTTTTTTTGGGTATTTGGTTTTATCATTTCTATTTGCCCCCACGATTGTTCAATTAAAACATTATGAAATGTTAAGTTAGAGGACTCCTAACCACTAATTGCATGTTTAAGCCTGATAATGCATGTTTAGTTTTTGTTTTTAATTTCTTTTTATCATTTTAGTAACAATGATGATGTTATGTTGATTTCTGTGGAAAGGCCTAATTTGACAACTCCAATTACATCAAATCCAACAGGTATCTTATAGCTGATTAGAATATGATCTATCAAGTTAGAAGGCCTTAAATCAATGTTTGCTTAAAAGTGAAAAATTGAATAATATCTTTTAATAAAATGAAAAATTTAAATGTACTCTCAAATGTTCTAACTTATATCATGGTTAATATTACCTAAATGAATGATTCCTTAATGTAATTGAGATTTCATTTTAACCTTCTGTTTTATCAGTTTATGGCCTTTTTGTTTCTTTTATATGTTTAATGACTTTATAAGTTGAAAAACTACTTATTATTAATCGTTTGCCCTGGCCTTTTGTTGATGGTAGTGATGGTTTGTTTTTTGTCTTTTTATTTTTTATTTATTAAGTTATCTTATAGTCAACTTAAGATTTAAAGTTTTTCTTGTCAGTCTGGGTGTGGTGGCTCATGCCTGTAATCCCAGCATTTTGGGAGGCCGAGGCAGACAGATCACCTGAGGTCAGGAGTTCAAGACCAGCCTGGCCAACAAAGTGAAACCCCATCTGTATTAAAAATACAAAAATTAGCCAGGCGTGGTGGCATGTACCTGTAATCCCAGCTACTCGGGAGGCTGAGGCAGGAGAATTGCTTGAACCTGGGAGGCATCATGCTACTGCTCTCCAGCCTGGGCAACAGAGCAAGACTCCGTCTCAAAAAAAAAAATTAACCTTACATTTCCAATGATAACATTTCTCAAAAAAAAAATTTTTCTCTCTGTCAAAAATAGCCATCTTGTTTGGCTCATAATTTCTTATCCAAAATTCCCCATTTTCATTTCATTTTCTAGTATGTTAGAGTATTTGCATCGTAATTTTAAAGCTTTGCCTCCACTTATAGCTACTTACTTGTCCCCACAGTTTGGGCTGTTAAGATTGTGAATCAGAGAATTACAAAGGATGTTAATCATTTATCTTAGGCTTCCTACTGGTTCCAGGAAGGGCGCTTCTCACCCATGTCAGGCAGTTGTAGTCTAAAGATACTGTGAATTAAAAGTGCGTGCATTTCCAACTGTATTTTCTCATGCAAATTTCTAGGTAGAAGGATTTTCAAAGAAAGAGTTACTAATATAGTTGCCAAGTTACAGAAAGAAAAATGGCTTGACCCAAAGTTACATTTTTAAAAAAAAATTCATTCAGTCTTTGGAATAGGTAAAGGCAATTGAGTTACTTTTTATCACTATATAATTAACAGCTAATTAGCATCCCCATTATTTTGTTTTAGCATTCATATTTCACAAAGCTCATAAATATTGTGTAATTAATTTGTCAAATGTCTCATTTCTTTCAGATACCAGAAAAACTACATCAGGAAATTCTAGCAGTTCTCCTAATGCTGAAGTTACAGTAAGTAAGAAATACTAACTCTGTATATTGTTCATTTAAACATGTTAGTTCTAGGAACTTTAATGTTTGCTACATGTTGGATGATTTAGTTTTAGTCCAGCTTACACATTGAAAAGCAGACAGCTAATGATAAGCATAATTCATAACGATACTCATTTACCAAATTCATTTACGTTCTCCTTAGTCTTATTTTCAGAAACCATATAGTATTTTACAAGAACTTTTTAATAGTAGAGTTAAACCACAGGAGACTTAGAGATGTTCCATCTCTAGTTTCTGAATGGTAATTTGAAATTACCATTTAAAATTACCAAATTTTTCTGAATGGTAATTTAAAATTACCATTTAAAATTACCAAATGTTGAAGTTTTTAAAAACATTTTCAGCTATTGAGGCAAAGCTTTATTATTTACAATTTTTTTAGGCTGTACAGAAGAAACTTGATTTTATAATTGATTTGACAAAAGAAGGCCTATCCAACTGCAATACAGGTAAAATGATTTTTTAGATCTTTCTTTTGTAAAAAGGAGGGAAGGGTAACAACTCACAATGCACTGGGTTTACTTATGAAGTTTGTTTTAATATGTTAGTGTGCAGATGTTTATATCTCTATGCAGTTTTAGCACATGTGCAGATTCATGTAACTGCCATCACAGTCAAAGTACAGAACCTGTAGCCACAAGGCTCCTTCATGCTACCCCTTTATACTCACACCTTGTTTCTGCCCCCATCCCTGGCAAACACCAATCTGTTCTGTACTATAACTGTTATTTCACAAATTTATATAAATTAGGTAATGCAATATGTGTTCTTCTGAGATTGACTTCTTCCACTCAGCATAATTCTGAGGGTCATCCACATTGTTGTGTATCAGTAGTGTGGTCCTCTTTATTGGCAAGAGTAGCCCGTGGTGTGGATGCATCATAATTTGTTTATTCATAAACCCACTGAAAGACATCTGGCATGTTGGGGACTTTTACAAATTTCTTTTCTCCTGTGGTACATACTTTTTTCCCTAACCACAACAATAGCTACTGAGAGGACGCACGGAGAGACAGAAACTGGGGTATAACATGAAAATGTAGAGGGAGAGTGACAACAGTGTCTTTCACAGATTTAAGGAAAAAGAAGTGAAATACAATCATGGGGCTGGGGATCACTTACAAGGTCTCATTCAAATTTAATGAGAAGTATAAACCCACATATCCAAGATGTTTAATAAACTCCAGGATAAACGCAAAAGAAGTCATACCAAGACATATCATAGTCAAGTTCCGGAAATCCAGTGATAAGGAGAAAAGTGAAGATACAATGTGGGTGAAAGAACAGAGAATTCACAGGTTTCTAGGCTAGAACAACACAAGCCAAAAGACAATTGAATGACTTCATTAAAAGGCTGGAGGAAAATAACTATCAACCTGTAATTGTTTATCTAGAAAATATCTTTCAAAAATGAAAGCAACTTTGGGAGGTCAGGTCAGGAGGATGGCTTGAGGTCAGGAGGATGGCTTGAGGCCAGGAGTTTGAGACCAGCCTAGGCAACATAACGAAACCCCATCTCTACAAAAATAAGAATAAATCAAAATTAAAATTTTTCAGATCAACAAAATGCGTTGCCAGCAGACCTTTGCTATCAGAAATAAAGGAAGTTCTTCAAGTGATAGTAAAAGATACCAGATAGAAAGCAGATCTACACAAACGAATAAAACTATTATAGAATGTATATAGAAGTCAGTAGATGAAAACAGTAGTACAAAAGATAGTCACAGGATTGAAAGTATGCTGTTATAAGGCTCTAAAGTGGAGTGGTGTCATGTTGTTTGAAGCTGGAGATATATATGGTAATGTCTAGAGCAACAGTTTTTTCTTTTACATAGAAGTAAAGCTAAAAAACCAGTAGTGGAGATAAACGAAATTTTTAAAATACCCAATCTAAGAAGCCAGAAAAAAATAAAAAATAAGAGAAAAAAACAGCAGAGAAAGAACAAACAAGACTAATAGAGAACAAAAGGCAAAAGAATCAATTTAAACCTGACCACACTGATAATAAATATAAGTGGTCCAAACACTCCATTGAAAAGCATTGTTAGACTGGAGAACAATACAAGTCTCAACTGTGATTACAAGAGATGTACTTTAAAAAGGAAATAAACATTAATGGGGTTGGAATGAAAGTCCTGTCTCGTCTCTTATTATCATAAAGTTGAGCTTATATTGCAGTCTGTTTTAATTTGCTAAGGGCCTATTGACTTACTGCCTTGAAAGAAGGAATATTATTTACAAGAAATTATATTTGCTAGGATATTTTAAATATTCAGCTGTTGGCTAAAAATTTAAAGGTTCCTAACCTACAGATTATAATTTTACAAATCTGTCTCTTAAAGCTAGTACAAAAGAGCTGAACAGACTCTCTAAAATAATAAACTCATTAATTCTTCTAGGAAGGTTTTTGTAAAAATACCAGTAAATAAGGGACTAACTCTGAAACAACAGTACAGAATCTTGTTCATCTTTGTCAAAAGAAAAATACAAGTAAATTTCATTTGGAGGATTCATAAAATGTATTAGTTATATCATAGGATATAAAGGATCTAAAATGGTTTTTACTGCTTAATTCTGGGATTTTTAGCTACCCAGCTTTCATACTTTCCAGTATAAACCCCCTTTTCTTAACCATCCCTGTATTTACTCTCCCCAGTTGTGTGTGTGTGTGTGTGTGTGTGTGTGTGTGTGTGTATTTTAACTTTATGTTCTGGTGTACATGTACAGGACGTGCAGATTTGTTACATAGGTAAATGTGTGCCATGGTAGTTTGCTGCACCTATCAACCCATCACCTATGTGTTAAGCCTGGCATGCATTAACTATTTTTCCTGATGTTCTCTCCACCCCCCACCCTCCCCCAACAGGCCCAGTGTGTGTTATTCCCCTCCCTATGTCCATGTGTTCTCATTGTTTAGCTTCCACTTACAAGTGAGAACATGTGGTATTTAGTTTTCTGTTCCTGGATTACTTTGCTGAGGATAATGGCTTCTAGCTCCATCCATGTCCATCCATGTCCCTGCAAAGAATAGGATCTCATTTCTTTTTATGGCTGCATAGTATTCCATGTGTATATGTACCACATTTTCTTTATCTCGGCTATCATGGATGGGCTTTTGGGTTGATTCCATGTCTTTGCTATTGTGAATAGTGCTGCAATTAACATATACATGCATGTATCTTTATAGTAGAATGATTAATATTCCTTTGGATATATACCCAGTAATGAGACTGCTAGGCCAAATGACAATTTTATGATGAAATCATCAAAAGCAATTGCAACAAAAGCAAATATTGACAAATGGGATCTAATTAAAGAGCCTCTGTACCGCAGAAGAAACTGTCATCAGCAGACAGACAACCTACAGAGTGGGAGAAAATTTTTGCAATCTGTCTATCTGACAAAGGTCTAATACCCAGAATCTACAAGGAACTTAAGGAAATTTACAAGAAAAGTAACCCCATTAAAAAGTGGGCAAAGGGCCGGGCGCGGTGGCTCAAGCCTGTAATCCCAGCACTTTGGGAGGCCGAGACGGGCGGATCACGAGGTCAGGAGATGGAGACCATCCTGGCTAACATGGTGAAACCCTGTCTTTACTAAAAAAATACAAAAAACTAGCCTGGCGAGGTGGCGGGTGCCTGTAGTCCCAGCTACTCGGGAGGCTGAGGCAGGAGAATGGCATAAACCTGGGAGGCGGAGCTTGCAGTGAGCTGAGATCCGGCCACTGCACTCCAGCCTGGGCGACAGAGTGAGACTCCATCTCAAAAAAAAAAAAAGAGTGGGCAAAGGACACGAACAGACATTTCTCAAAAGAAGACGTACATTTGGCCAACAAACATGAAAAAAAGCTCAACATCACTGATCGTCAGAGAAATGCAGATCAAAACCACAGTGAGATACCATCTCATGCCTGTCAGAATGGCGATTATTAAAGTCAAAAAACAACAGATGCTGGTGAGGATATGGAGAAATAGGAATGCGTTTACACTGTTGGTGGGAATGTAAATTAGTTCCACCATTGTGGAAGACAGTCTCAGTGATTTAGAACTGGAAATACTTTTTTTTTTTTTTTTGAGACAGTCTCGCTCTGTCCTCTGTCACCCAGGCTAGAATGCAGTGGCTTGATCTCAGCTCACTTCAACCTCTGCCTCCCAGGTTTAAGCAATTCTTCTGTGTCAGCCTCCCGAGTAGCTGGGACTACGGGCATGTACCACCATGCCCGGCTAATTTTGTATTTTCAGTAGAGATGAGATTTCACCATGTTGCCCAGGCTGATTTGGAACTTCTGACTTCAAGTCATCTATGTCCTAAAGTGCTGGGATGATAGGCATGAGCCTCTATACCCAGCCTCCCCAGTTGTTTTCAATCCATTCTTTTACCTACTTGTACCTTCTTTCCCTCCCACCCACCCACATTTTTCCTATTCGCCTCCTTTCGTCTTCTCACCATCTATTTTCCTTTCCGTTTCTCCTCCTCCCCCTCTTCTTTTCCCCACTCCACATTTTATATGTAATTCCTTCCAGATGAGCACAGACCTCATTAGTTGAGATTTTTTTTAATCCCAACCCACATGATTTTTAGTTTGAATTCCTAAAACTTGGGTATAGATTATAAATGGCTCTGTGTTTGAACATCTTTGTTGGCCTAACGAGAAAATTTGCCTCTAAGATCGTTGATCAGAGGTCTGTGTCTCATGTGTAAACATATCTGGTTCCCAGCTACACAGTGTCTAAAGTGTTTACCTTAAGCGGAATTTTTGTCACCCTAAAAATTTTCTATTTTTGGTACCTCTGTATCTTGAACTTTAACTAAAAGTGTATCTTCATAATTCAGTTTTATAATTTTAATTCACATTTAATTATCACCAAAGATGTAAACTATATCTTAAAGGCTATGGAATTGATTCTTGCAGATAAAATTTACTTCTTAAACCTTGTGTTGTTCACAGAAAGTCCAGTATCCCCCCTGGAGTCACATTCGAAAGCTGTTTCAAACTCAAAAGAAACAACCCCATTGGCACAAAATGCAGCCCAGGTACTGATTCAGAGTGCTCTGTAAGGGATATTTATTCCAAATTGAGTGGGAAGTACCTATCTTACTCTTGAAGAAACATTTGGGTCACATTTCAGCTTAGAAAACAATTTAATATGCTGTTGTTAATCTAATTTATACAGTTAAAATCATTCAATTGAGTTTTACAGACGCTACAGAAGTTAAAACAAATACTTTTTTTAAATTGAACAAATTGGCAAAGAAGCAATAGCCATTGTTGATGAGGATGGGAGGAAAAGGGTGTTCTCATACACTGACACTTTTTTTCTTTTTTTTGACACCACATCTTGCCCAGACTATTCCGAATCTTGCCCTGTCGCCCAGGCGATAGTGCAGTGGCGTGATCATGGCTCACTGCAACATCTACCTCCTGGGTTCAAGTGAGTCCCCTGCCTCAGCCTCCCAAGTAGCTGGGATTACAGGCGTGCACTACCACACCCAGCTAATTTTTGTATTTTTAGTAGAGACGGGGTTTCGCGATGTTGGCCAGGCTGGTCTCAAACTCCTGACCTCAGGTGAGGCAACGCACCCAGCCACGCTGACACTTTTCATGTAAATTAGTACAGTGTTTGAGAATACAATTTGGAAATGAGATGGAATATTTATCCCACATGTCTAGAACCTAACCCATTCTGGATTATTGACATTCCAGGGTGTAGAAATCTTAAATCCAAAAGAGGATTATGCTTAAAGGACTGGATCTAGCCTCACATATTATTGAAATACACTTTTATTATTTTGATAAATGGATTGAAGAATGGGAAGTATATATTTCTACAACTGCAATTGACCACTTTAAAAGCTATACTTTCTTACAATTGTGTTTTTAGGTTCCTGAGTCCTTTGAGCACCTGCCACCTCTCCCAGAACCACCAGCACCACTACCTGAATTAGTAGACAAAACCCGAGACACACTTCCTCCCCAGAAGCCTGAGCTCAAAGTGAAACGGGTTTTCAGACCAAATGGCATTGCCCTGACTTGGAATATAACCAAAATCAATCCCAAGTGCGCTCCTGTAGAAAGCTACCACCTCTTCCTGTGTCATGAGAACTCTAATAATAAATTGATTTGGAAGAAGATTGGAGAAATTAAAGCTTTACCACTCCCCATGGCCTGTACTTTATCTCAGTTTTTAGCTTCCAACAGATACTATTTTACTGTCCAGTCAAAAGATATTTTTGGACGATATGGACCATTCTGTGACATAAAATCTGTCCCTGGATTTTCTGAAAATCTTACGTAAAAGAGAGGTCTTTAATAATTACATATTATACTACTCTTTTTTTCATATTTGTTTGTTTGTTTACAATGTTACTGTAATACTATTTGCCGTTGTAAAACGCCAGCTCAGATTGTGAGCCCTTTCTATTGGGACAGTCCTCTTCTATATGTTGTAAGTGGCCAGTAACTTGATGAATTTCTGGTTTGTATTAAATATGTCCTTCCAATGGATAAGTTCTAAAACATATGCTATCTTGGTCGCGTGTTGCTGAGGTGTGTTGTGAACAGTACCTTTGGTGACTGTGAAACTGCTGCTTCTATCAGAAGACCTAGGATACAAGCAGCCACTGTTTCCTCCATTAACAATCAGCTTTTAGTGACCTGCTATGGTCAGCATAGCTACAGGAAAAGTCAGCCCTTGACTGAGGGCCAGATCATCCCTGGAGTGCACCTCTACCAAGATTTTATGAAAAGATGACATGTTGGACTGCATAATACAAATTAATATAAAAATTAAATTTTTTTTTTTTGAGATGGAATCTTGTTCCATTGCCCAGGGTGGAGTACAGTGGCACAATATCAGCTCACTGCAAGCTCCATCTCCCAGGTTCAAGCAATTCTCCGGTATCAGCCTCCTGAGTAGCTGGGACTACAGTAGCTTGCCACCACGCCCAGCTAATTTATTTTTAGTGGAGATGAGGTTTCACCTTGTTGGTCAGGCTGGTTTCAAACTCCTGACCTCAGGGGATCCACCCACCTCGGCCTCCCAAAGTGCTGGGATTACAGGCATGAGCCACCACACCTGGCCAAAAACTAAAAGACTTTATGAAAAGAAATGGCTTCCCATTCTATTCAGCTTCTAAGTGGGCTATTCATTTATGCCCCTCCTCTTTTTTGTTTTGTTTTGCACTCTGTCAATCATTTGGGGAAAAAGCCTGGAGGTCTTTCCTGAATCTGTTCGTAGACATAATAAAATGTGTGCTGTGTACACAAAAACATAATAGTATCTCTCATGAAAGCATTACCCAACCTGCTGTTTGAGTTGAGAACGGATTTGTCCACCTTAGATGTGAGGCTTTAGTTTGCTGATTTCCTAAATGCTACCCTTTGATCATTTCCTAGGGGCTCAGATGTGTCTTGTGCCCACCTCTTCCTGAGAGGAAGTGGAGCTGTGACTAGTACAAGCAGCCCAAGAAACTCTGAACAGGACCCAATGGAGGCAAACTTGAGAAAATAACTGGGATGATAAAAAATTTAAAAAATCCCAACTGTTTGAAAGTTCGAAAGAGGGGCATTCTTTCCTGGTACATGGTGAAAGTTCAGGCTCCAGAGGCTCAAAACAGGGAACGGTTTTCCTTGGCATTTTGTAAATGCTCTCACATCTGCAGTAATAAAGCTGTTATTTTCTGCAGTCTTCTATATCTTTATTTTTAAGAAAATTACCGATTCATGAGAGGAACTGCCCTGTGGGTTCCCATTTCCTGCTCAGAGCCACCCTGGGTGAAGATTTCACCCTGGGATTGTCATGGACTAGACATTCACTCACTGTGAAGCCCAAAGACGCAGCCCATAAACAAGATTTTGGTACCCATCACCAAGTGAACCTACATCTGCAACTACTGGGCCATCTGGAAAGATGAACGATGCTCAAGTCTCTAGCAAATGAGCCTTTATGATCAAAGGAGGAGAGAGAAAGGCTGACAGCAAACATCTTAGAGGTGGTACCTCAGAAAGCATTACTGTTTTGCCTTTTGGAGAGGCAGGGGCAAGATCAACTGTTTGTTCATTTGTTTTTGAGATAGGATCTCTGTTACCCAGGCCGGAGTGCAGTGGCACCACCATCAGCGTCCCTGCAGCCTCGACTTCTTGAGCTCAAGTGATCCTCCCACCTTAGCCTTTCAAGTAGCTGAGACTACAGGTGTGCACCACCATGCATGGCTAATTTGTTTGAATTTTAGTATTGCTGAGGTCTCACTATATTGCCCAGCTTGGTCTTGAGCTCAAGGGATCCTTCCGCCTCGGCCTCCTAAAGTGCTTGGATTATAGGCAAATCCTCAACTGTTAACACATCAGTGACACCAGGAAGGAGCTAGCCAGCCTAAGGACGAAAAAGTCCTGCCAATAACACAGACACACAGTACAGAGAACCCACACCCTGACCCCACCCTATGAAATGCTTCCTGTACTTCCAGTAGGAAACCTTTATACCTTCATTAGGTAACAGAATCAAACTGAGTAATGACTGAAAATTGAATACATTGAGAAAAGGCTATGGAGTGGCCCAAGGAATTACCAGGAATCCTAGAGACTCAAGGAAAAAAATACTTTGCAACAACCCAACCAAGTTTCAAACCTCATACAGTTTATGCAATTCACATTCTACATAACGACATGTTGGACATTTTATGCCCATTTTAAAGATGGAGAGACAGGCCTAGAGAGCTTAGGAGACTGGTGCAAGGTCACAGAGGCCCAGGGAATAACTACAGTCGGGATTCAAAACCAGCTACATGGTTCTGATTCATGCTGTGTACACCATGCTCTGCTGTCTGTGGGAACTACACTGAAGGAACAGTTAGAATTCACACTCTGCTGCCTTGTGGCTCCAGATTGAAATCCCAGCATCTGATTGGCTTATCCTAGGGCATACGTTCAAGTTGCAAGGTGAATTGGAGAAGCAAATCTCTCGTATTTCTAATCTTCAGTGAGAGGTGTACACAAGGTAAGTGTGGTGGTTCTGCACTGTGTCCTGTAGCTAAGCTAGAACTACCTACCCAGAATTTCTTTCCCTGGCTGGTTCAAGGTTAGCATTGATCACAAGACATTATGCTGAGATTTGAAGAGCAGAAGTGAAATGGCATCACATGTCTCAGGTTCTGAAGGGCAGTGCAGGACATCAGAATGAGGCAGCTGATGTGCGCTGTTGCTGATCTGCGAGTTGATGGACCTGCAGCTCCTGCAGCTGCCATCAAAGCCATCTCTAGCCTATCCAAGTACAGGACACATATGGGTGCTGCTGTGTATTTTTCCTACAGCCCATTATTCCCATGGCGTCAAGGTGGGATTGGTGACACAGGTTCCAGTTTGTACTTGGTCCCAACCACATCCATCCTTCCTCCCCAACAGCCTGCCTGGCTGACTGATGGTGACTCCAGGCTTCACAATAGACACAAAAGGAACAGTTTGTGTGGACTTCTCTACCAGCTCTCATGCATAGGAACAAATCTAACTCCATGAGAGATATGTCTTGTTGAATACCATGAGTTCTAAATTTCTCTTCAAACAATCAGTATGTCAGTATATTCAGTTCTTTGTTCTCCATTTTAAAGGTTAACTTCCTCATTCTCCTCACCCCTAGTTTCAGTAAACAACCTTTTCCCCCAGTTCTAATCAGTAGTTCAGCTCTGTTTTCCTGTTCTGTCCTGAGTCACCCTGGTCACCTGCTCTGACCTGAGTCATCCTGAGTCACCTGTTCTGTAACCGCCCTTCCCGCCAAACTACTCACCCCACCACTCCAGCTCGTATCCCTGCTGTCTTTAAAATAGCCACTCGGAATTAGCTTACACTGTGTCGTCCAACCCTAGCCAATAAGGGAATGACACAGCAGTAGGGGCTACCTGTGTCAGAATAAAAACCCCTTTCCCCTCCCTTGTTCAGGTGGGCTCTCACCATTGCTCCACCCACCAGTTGCACCCTTCACCACAACCTCGTCGAATGTTGGGTGGAAGGAAAACTCAAACTGGCTTCGGAAGGACTCTACCTAGTGCTTCTAACCACCGAGATCACAGTTCGAATAAGTGACTCATCACACCTGGGTCAAAAGAGCAACACCCCCTCTAAAATCATGGATAGCTATTCCAGGGCCAATTCCAACCAAGCTACAGCTAAAACGGGTTTGATCTTCTTATATTGCATCTCTTTCTTTTCCCTTTCTATTGCTAGTCCTCTCGTTATTAATGTAACTAGGTCAAGTTCACCCCAAACTATTACTTTTGATGCTTGCCTTGTGATACCCTGTGGAGATTTGCCAAACCAGAGGCAACTCACCACCTCAGAAAAGTATTTTTATCCTTCCTAGCTCTCCTCAGACTAGAAGTCTGTTAACTGGGATAAGTTAGTTTGGGTAGAGTTTGATGAAGATTCCAGTATAAACTGGGAATCTTGTCCTCCTAGAGCAGAAGTTCTCTGACGAAGTTGGTCCAATGCTCTACAAAATACTAAAGAGCAAGGATGGACCGCCCCAACCAGTACTTGCAGCTTCTTGAAACCATATATTTGTTTTACTAAAGGAGTTACCCCTCCCCATTGTCAGCTGAACCAGTGTAATCCAGTACAGGTTACCATCTCTTCTCCCCAGAGGTCTTCCCCTTCATTAAGCTGTTTCTATGCTATAGGAACAGAAATCTCAGAGAAGGATCCCATAAGATCCTTAGAAATTTGCTTCATTGCCTCCTCACCTCCTGCACCGCCTTCTCCCTCCCCTAAGTTCTCCACTAACCAAACGTTCTCTCGTTATATACGCAGTGATAGGACCAAAGTAGATGTTGAGGAAGTAAATGATTTAAAATAAACTTTAGCAATAGAGACAGGATATTGAGATGCAAATGCCTGGTTGGAATGGATCCAATATTCTGTTCGCACGCTAAACAAAGCAATTGTTACGCCTGTGCTCACAGCAGGCCAGGGGCCCAGATTGTCCCCTTACCACTAGGATGGTCCTCCAGTCGATCAGGCATGGGCTATACAGTAGCTCTTTTCCAGGATCCCACCGCCTGGGGTAACAAGTCATGCCAAGCTGTCTCTCTGCTATATCCCAAAGTTTGACACCCTGTGGGTCAGCCCACGAGGGCCATCCAACCTCCATCTCCTGACACTAAGTTCATTTCGTGTCTCTCATGACAAGGAGGGAACTTAGCATTCCTTGGAGACCTGAAAGGATGCACTGAGCTTAAGACTTTTCAGGAGCTTACCAGTCAGCCCTTGTTCATCCCCGAGCAGATGTGTGGCAGTATTGTGGTGGGCCTTTACTGGACACTCTGCCAAGTAACTGGAGCAGCACTTGTGCTCTAGTCCAACTGGCTATCCCTTTCACCTTGGCATTTCATCAACCAGAGAGAGGGAAAATACAACATCATAAAACAAGGGAAGCCCTTTAAGGGACTTTCAACCCTCATGTTTATTTAGATTCAACTAGAGTCCCATGAGGAACACTGGATAAATTTAAAGCCCAAGATCAAATATCTGCAGGATTTGAGTCAATATTTTGGTGGGTGACAATAAGAATGTAGATTGGATAAATTACACTTATTACAACCAACAGCGGTTTATTAACTACACTAGAGATGCTGTTAAAGGAATAGCTGAGCAATTAGGGGCTACTAGCCAGATGGCTTGGGAAAATAGAATAACCTTTGCCATGATATTAGCAGAAAGAGTAGGAGTTTGCATCATGATTAAAACTCAGTATTGTACCTTCATCCCAAACAATACCACCCCTGATGGAAGTATAACTAAGGCATTGCAAAGTCTAACCGTTCTGTCCAATGAATTAGCCAAAAACTCAGAAATAAATAACACTTTCTCAGGGTGGCTAGAAAGGTGGTTCAGTAAATGGAAAGAAATCATAGCCTCAATTCTTACTCCTCTTGCAGCTGTAATAGGTGTACTCATTCTTGTTGGGTGTTGTGTCGTACCATGCATCCATGGGCTAGTGCAGAGACTCATAGAGATAGCACTTACTAAAACCTCCCTTAACTCTCCTCCACCTTATTCAGAGAAGCTTCTTCTTTTAGAGAATCAAGCAGAACAACTAAGACAAGACATGTTAGGGAAGTTTGAAGAGAAAGAACTGTAAGATTCAAGAGGATGGAGTTGTTGAATATAGTGAATTCTAAATTTCTCTTCAAAGAATCATTATGTCAGTATGTTCAGTTCTTTGTTCTCCATTTTAAAGTTTAACTTCCTCATTCTCCTTGCCCCTAGTTTCAATAAACAACCTTTTCCACCAGTTCTAATCAGTAGTTCATATCTGTTCCCCTGGTCACCTGCTCTGTCCTGAGTCACCCCTGGTCACCTGCTCTGTCCTGAGTCATCCTGAGTCACCTGTTCTGTAACCGCCCTTCCTGCCAAACTATTCACCCCACCACTCCAGTTCATACCCCTGCTCTCTTTAAAACAGCCATTGAGAATTAGCTTAGACTGTGTGGTCCAACCCTAGCCAATAGGGGACACGGCAATAGGGGCTAACTACATCATGAATAAAAAACCCTTCCCCTCCCTTGTTCAGGTGTGCTCTTGCCATTCATTGCTCCATCGTGAGTCACACCCTTCTATAGAAGTAAAATTGCCTTGCTGAGAAAATTAAATGTATGTTCGAGTGCCATTTCTTTTGTGGCACCAAAAAATTATTTATAACTTTCTATAGCCTCAATGGCTCCCTCCCTGAGATGATGGGGACTCCCAGAACACAGGAAGAGCAACCTTGCTCTGAGGAGTTGAGGAGGGCAGTAGCTTCCTAACCTATCCTGGAAAGCAGCATATCTCATTCACTGGTGTGTGCTAGAATATGGACTTCACAAATACACCCTTGGGTCTGAAAGTCAGTTCCAACACTTAACTGATTTAGGCAACATGTTTTATGTCTCTGAGCCTTCTTTTTCTCTATGTGCAAAATGTAGACAGTACTGGCCGCCTACATTTTCTAACAGTTTCCTTTCCTTCTCTGCCCTTCTCTTTTCTCTTTCCCCCTTCTTTCCTCCTTCCTTCTCCCTCTTTTTCTCCATTTCTTTTTCCATAATTAATCAGTTCTTCTTCTATTAAGAGGTGAGACTAAGCCAGGTGTGGTGGCTCATGCCTGTAATCCCAGCACTTTGGGAAGCTGGGGCAGGCAGATCACCTAAGGTCAGAAGTTTGAGACCCACCTGGCCAACATGGCAAAACCCCCTCTGTACTGGGGAAAAAAAAAAACAAAACAAAACAAATTAGCTGGGTGTGGTGATGCACAACTGTAATCCCAGATACTCAGGAGGCTGAGGCAGGAGAAGTGCTTGAACCTGGGAGGCAGAGGTTGCATGAGCTGAGATCATGCCACTGCACTTCAGCCTGGGTGACAAGAGCAAAACTCTGTCTCAAAAAATAAAAATTAAAAAAAAGTAAGACTAAGAATCCTGATAGATACATACAGTGCCATTGTAAGGAATAAATCAGTGTGGTAAATTCTTACAGTTTTATGGTTCTGTTTGCTTTTTTTAGTTCAATAGTTTTTGGGGTATGGGTAGTTTTTGGTTACATGGATGAATTCTTTACTGGTGAATTCTGAGATTTTATTATACCTGTCATCCAAGCAGTATACACTATACCCAGTATGTAGTCTTTTATCTCTCACCCAACTCCCAATCTCAGCCCACCTCAAGTCCCCAAAGTTCATTATATCACTCCATATGTTTTTGCATCCTCATAACTTAGCTTCCACTTAAAAGTAAAAACAGTGCTTGCTTTGGTAGCATATATACTAACATTGGAATGATACAGAGAAGATTAGCATGGCGCCTGTGCAAGAATGATACTCAAATTCGTGAAGCATTCCATATTTTTTTGGCTGGGTATGGTGGCTCATGCCTGAAATCCCAGCAGTTTGGGAGGCCGAGGTGGGTGGATTGCTTGAGGTCAGGGTTTCAAGACCAGCTTAAACAACATGGTGAAACCCTGTCTCTACTAAAAATATAAAAATCAGCCTAGCCTGATGGCGCACACCTGTAATCCCAGCTACTTGGCAGACTGAGGCAGGAGAATTGCTTGAAGCCGGGAGGCAGAGGTTGCAGTGAGATTGCCCCACTGCGCTCCAGCCCAGGTGACAGAGTGAGACTCTATCTCAAAAACAACAAAAAACAAAAACAAAAAAACAGTGAGAATGTACAGTATTTAGTTTTCCATTCCTGCTACTTCACTTAGAGTAATGGCCTCCAGATCCATCCAAGTTGCTGCAAAAGACATTGTGTTGTTCCTTTTTATAACTGAGCATTCCATGGTGTATATATACCACGTTTTCTTTAGTTACTCCTTGGTCAATGGGCATGTAGGTCGGTTTCCTATCTTTGCAATTGCAAATTGTGCTGCTGTAAACATGAATGCATGTGTCTTTTTCAAATGACATTTTTTTCTTTTGTGTAGATACCTAGTAGTGGGATTGCTGGATCAAATGGTAGGTCTACTTTTAGTTCTTTGAGGCATACTATTTTACAAAGTATTTGTTCTAATTTACATTGCCATCAGCAGTGTAAACATGTTCCCTTTTCACCACATCCATGCCAATATATATTGTTTTTTTATTCTAATTACGGCCATTCTTGCAGAAATAAGGTGGAATCTCATTGTGGTTTTAATTTGCATTTGTATGGTTCCATTTTGAATACAAGTTACACTTTCCTGTACCAGAAGCAGGGCTTAATTCCAATTTGCAGTTCTCCACCTCCTCCCAGTTCCTCAGTGTCATCCATGCAGATGTCTGCCCTATCCCGGTGACCACCTCCCCATGGGATAGCTAGATACAATCTTCCTGACTCACTCCAGTAAACCTCACAGCCTGCAAGTGCTGTGCAGGTATGCCGCAGTGACCACCTTTCAGTCACAGCCCAACCCGTGCCTGCTTTCTTTAAACCAGGGCTGTTCAACCTTTTGGCTTCTCTGGGCCACATGAGAAGAGGAGTCATCTTGGGCCACACATAAAATACACCAATGCTAATGAAAGCTGATAAGCTAAAAAAAAAAAACACAAAAAAATGCAAAAAAAAATCTCATAGTGTCTTAAGAAAGTTTATGAATTTGTGTTGGGCCACATTCAAAGCCATCCTAGGCCACATGCAGCCCGTGGACCGTGAGTTGGACAAGCTTGTTTTAAAGCCACCAGTGGGAACTCCCCACAGGAAACCTGCTGCGGTGATGCTCTGGACCTGAGTAATGGCTTTAGTACTGCAGATCCTTCTCTCTCTTGCTCCCCATCCACTGGATGAGCTCCCTGCTGCCTCTGAACATCCCATCAACCCTGTGGTCACCACTCTTCTCCTTGGATCTGTGAGTAAGAAAGCACTGCTGTGATTTCCTGTGTTTTGTTGCACAGCTGCCTCTGTGTCACCTGACCCACACACTTGAGCCTGACTCTCCTCCTGGTCAGGGCTCTCCTCCCAGAGAGTGGCTGTGTTGGTAAGAACAAACTGGACACAGGTCAGACACGAGCAAAAGGGTGCCTGCCAGTACAAATAAGTCTCCTGGGAGAGGGACACCTGGTAACCAGTTGGACACAGGCTTCAGGTTGTCTACCAGAGAAAGAAGAATCCCATGAAAGGCACTGTCCAAACGCCCACTTCCCCTGGAGCCCCATCAGGACAGGTCTAGAGTTTATATATCCTCGCCTGAGAGAGACTTCAAGACCAAGTCAGAG